>NW_017307062.1:256225-275915 GCF_000935625.1 Nanorana parkeri | reverse complement strand
CATGGGGTCTCTCACCCCGCCCTGGGGTGGCGGGGGGGGGCGGGTTCCGCCGTATGCCTTACGTCGGTGGCAGCGAAAGGGTTAAGCATAGTTACAGGTGATGCATCAATAAACAGATTTATGAAACATAAAGTGAAGTACAGGTTGTCCATGTCATATAAGTGATTACATTGGTGTAAATTATCTGAACATTTCCACTTACAGAGCTAGGTTATTTTTCTTTTAAATAAATATTCACTTTAATATAAACCAGTAGCTGCCTCATTTCCCACCCTCGGCTTATATTCGAGTCAATACTTCTTCCCAGTTTTTTGTGGTAAAATTAGGTACCTCGGCTTATATTCGGGACGGCTTATACTCGAGTATATACGGTATATTGGCTATGGCCTGTGAAACAAGGGCATATTTTAGCAAGTTTTACAACAGGTGTAGAACGAAGAGTTAAATTTAGAGAATATCGTATAGAGCTACTTATAAAACATCATAAAAAATAAAATATATACTGTAAAATGTAAAACGTAAAATGCAGGACCAGAGCAATCATATCTTAAAGAGTACATTGGAACAGTTTGAAAATGAGTGCAGGAAATGCTTCAGAGGATAGTGGATGGAAAGAGTCTAATAAGACCATTATTAGGTGGTGTCGGCCAGGTCGTGGATTACAGCAATGAACTGCCAGTCGTTGTTAGAATAAATGAGTGCAGGTCTGTTTTGTGGTTAACCGAGAGGTCTTTATGGATGAAGTCATCCCATTCTGAGATGTTGTGTCTGTGATCTGTGTAGTAGGAGTTTATGTCAAGTAAGTCCATGGATAAAAATCTGAAAAGGATAGTCTTTCGATATCCAGTTTAGGAGGATGCATTTTTTAGCCTCAAGTAAGCATAGGTGTTCCCAGCGTAGTAGAGGTGAGTGGGTGGGAGTGATTACGTCTGTTGAGGCCTGGAGTAAGCACGTCAATGGATGGGTGTGCAGCAGGACGGAGGAGACGGGAGAGCCGCTACCTCATCAGGCGCCGGAACCGGAAGTGAGAGATGAGTCTTTAGGGATCGCCTAGAGCAGGGGCGCCCACAATTTTTCGTCTGGAGATCTACTTTTCAAATGACGAGCTCAATGAGATCTACCAACTAAAAAACACCTGCATTCAGGGGCGGGAAGGGGAATGGCGGTGCACCTTAGATTGTAAGCTCCTTGAGGGCAGGGACTGAAGTGAATGTGCAACTTTCGGAGGAGGGAGCCTCTATCACAGCAGCATGGTCGAGCAGTGAGGAGAGAGAGCCCCACGGCGGGAGGACAGGACATCGCGGTCTACCAGTGATCGCTTTGCGATCACTGGTAGATCGCGGTTGACCTAATGGGCACCCCTGGCCTAGAGGAAGACAGAGTAGGAGGTAGACAGATAGGTTGGGGTAAGGAGTTCCAGAGGATGAGAGAGACTCTAGAGTAGTCCTGGAGGCAAGCATGGGAGGAGTTGACGAGGGAGCTAGAGAGCAAGAGGTCTTGGGAGGGAGGGGGTGGTTAGGGTGATACTTTAAAACAAGGTTTGAGATATAGCCAGGGGCAGAGATGTGGATGGCTTTGTGAATGGTTGTTAATATTTTGAATTTTATTCTTTGGGTAATTGAAAGCCAGTAGAGGGATTGGCAGAGGGAGGTTTCAGACACTGATGCCGAGGGGGTGAGTTGTGGAGTAGAGAGATATATTTGAGTGTCATCAGCATGGAGATGGTATTGGATGGTATATGCAAAGTTATAAGCTGACCAAGGGAGGAGGTGTAGATACAGGAGGAGTCCAAGGACAGAGCTTTCGGGACCTCTATGGAAGAAGGAAGAAGAGAGGAGTAGTTATATTTGTAGGTGACATTAAAAGAGCACTTAGATAGGTAGGAGGAGAACCGTAAGAGGGCAGAGTCTTGGAGGCCAAGCGAGTAGAGGTTTTTGAGGAGCAGCAGGTGGTCAGCTGTTTCAATAGCAGCAGAAAGGTCTAACAGCAAAAGTAAGGGGTAGTGGCCATTGTTTTAGCTAGGAATGCACCAATACCGGTTTCTCGGTATCGGGTATGAGTACCAATATTTTTTTTTTCAGTACTTGCCGAGTACCGATGCCATGCTCCCCGTGGATCATGCCCTGTCGCCCGGATTCCTGATTGCCTGGGAAGCCAGTGTTCTATCAAAAGAACACCGGCTTCACTTGCTGAGGCTGCCTGGCTTCCTGACCAATCAGGAAGCTCGGCGGCAGGTCATGAGGTGACGTCCGACTTCCTGATTGGTCAGGAAGCAAGGATGCCTAGCAACAAGTGAAGCTGGCTTCCTAGCCAATCAGGAAGCTAGGCGGCACGTTATGACCTGCCTCCCTTCTTGATTGGCTAGGAAGCCAGCTTCACTTGTTGCTCGGCAGCATGGCTTCCTGACGAATCAGGAGGCAAGTCATGACATGCCGCCCGGCTTCCTGATTGGTTAGGAAGCCAGGCTGCCTACCAACAAGTAAAGCTGACTTCCTAGCCAATCAGGAAGCTAGGCGGCACGTTATGACCTGCCTCCCTTCTTGATTGGCTAGGAAGCCGGCTTCACTTGTTCCTAAGCAGCCTGGCTTCCTGACCAATCAGGGAGGCGGGTCATTACTCGCTGCCCGGACTCCTGATCTCTCTCTGACCGGAAGTTCTGGTATTGGAGGTGACTATCGGAGCATTGGGGCGAGTAGGAGTACGATTGTTAAGGTTAGCGGGGTCCAGCGAGGTTTTTGGGGTATTTAGGGGAAGAGTGCATGTTTTAGAGGGGAGGGAAAGATTGAAAATTTGAGTAAGACAGTGTAGGATAGAGCAAGAGGGTGACCGGAGTAGTGGTGAGGGAACAGGGTCCCCCTGGCAAGTGGTAAGGCAGGTGTCGGAGAAAAGCTTTGTAACCTCCTCTGTAGTGACAGGGTCAAAAGAGGAAAGCAACAAATGTGTTCCAATGCATCTATCTTGTTTTTGAAATGAATGGGAATGTCCTGGGCCGTGAATGAGTTAGTAGGTGGAGGCAGTGGGGAAATAGTAGAGAGTTAAAAGTAGAAAAGAGATGACAAGGACTGGATGAGAGTGTTTTAATGAGAGTGACAAAATAAGTCTGTTTGGCAGCACTGAGAGAGGAATTATATTTTAGGACGGCAGCTTTTTACAGGGTAAAGTCTTGCAGAGACTTAGGGTGCCCATACACTGTGCCACAGCCTTTCTATGTAAACAGTGGCATTCCTTGATCGACACGCTGTTAGTGTTGGTGGAATCAGATCAATTTGTTTCGCTCAGCCCGCGGGTTGGTAATTGGTGGTAATTATTAAATATTGGTAAATAATTTTACCCACTTTATTTATTCACTCTAATAATATTTTTTAGTTAACTGTCATTATAGATAATGTTATCACAATTCTATTTTTAAAGGCATCTAATCATGCCTTTTTATATTAAACTCACATTCACTTATACACTATGATGTGGACTATTATCACTATTATTAAAAATTATTTCTGGACATTTCCTAATTAATTTGGTGCATATGGTATATTGTTATATAGTTTAATTTTGGTGTGACATATTTGATGTATGATCATGGTATTATGATGAATTGATCATGGTATATAAATATCAGATTGAGAATTTTTTATAAATATTGACATCCATGAATCCTGGGTTTGATGGAGTGTGTCCACTCTTCTGGAGGAGGCTTCGACTTCCAGGGATGGATAATTATTGGGGAAGCCCCCTTTTCCATCAATTGGGGGTGTGGTGTGCGCTGAACATCACCTCTCGCTACACGGGGAGGAGGTGATGTTCTCCACTGGCTTTGTATCATACTCTGTCATCTCGCTGCACTGGGGATTTATTTCCTATTGCGTGCGGCATCATGGGGTGGCGCCTGGCAGCCTAGGGTGTGGCCCCATTGGACGGTCTGCCAAGGCGGGTGGGGACTCATTCCAATTGGTGGGAACACCCACACATGAATGTACCCTGCGCGGCACAAGCGCACACCATTGGCCTGCCCGGGCTGAGCACGTCACACGTCGGATGTGGAGCGGCGTGGTATGGGGCAGCGAGGGAATCACTCGGAGAGGGTAGAGGGTGCAGGTGGATGGCTCATCTGGGAGGAATTGTCCCTTTACCCTGGGGTACCCTATAAGGTTGAAGGTATGTGCATCACTAATTAGGTATATATCAAGCAGCTCCATTTTTCTCCCCTATATATTTGATGACAGTACTATCAGTTCAACTTTAATAAAGTAAATGGAGTTTCTTAAATGTGCAAAGGTTTTACTTGATACCTTGCATTGATATTAGAAATATGGACATGTTATAGATTAGTATTGATAGTATGTATAGGGTAGGTTCTATATGTAGTGTAAGAGCCCTCATATATTGGCATTATTGTAGTTATGGCTATTATTTATCCTTGTTAGGTGTATATTTAGGGCCATCCGATTCCCCCATTTTGGCCGTCCGTTTGTGTCCCTCTCCTCTTTCTGCCTCCATGGGATTATGGGGGTTAGCCCTCGGATTGGTGGACTGACTCATCACCAATTTCCAGGAAAAAAAACTATATATTTGACTATATTACATAGAAATTGGATGTCCACATTGTATATTTTTACTAGGTATGAAATTTAGTTATATTATTTGTTTGGCCACTAGATATATGTTTTTAGCCTTTTCCCTCAAAACTTCCTGACGAAGCCAGTTGGCGAAACGCGTCAAAAGCTAGACCCATTGCACAACACAAGCATGAAATTAAAGAGGATAGTCATGGAAATTCAAATCAATTAGATAAACACATATGGGGAAGGAAGATTCCAAAGTTTTCTAGTGGTCGGTCTCCTATATCATATCAGAATAAACACAGATCCCCAATCAAGGAGATCCCACCACCACTCCAAATACGTAGTATTGGTAATATATAACGGAAAATTGTATACTTACCTATCATTAATTTTCCTTTCCTGGTGCCAGTAGATGGCAGCATACAACGAGTATGGCTCCGCCCCCAGCCCAATCACAGGATCAGTTATACTATAAATTAAAGCCTACCTCCCAAGGCCACCATTCTCGTAACAAGTACTCAAATGTGAAAGCCATGGGAGGGTCCTGTATGCTGCCATGTACTGGCATGAGGAAAGGAAAATCACCGATAGGTAAGTATACAATTTTCCATTTTCCTGATACCGTACATGGCAACATACAATGGGATATAGCGATCACACAAACAGGGAGGGTAATTCTGAGATAAACTATTTGTACCACATTCAGAACCAACTTCCCCATGGATCTTACTCCTGGATAGACCCTGTAATGGAACAGGAACATATGGCAGGTTGTATTAAATAGTACAGCGCTGAACGTCATTCAGTGATAGATATACGGAGATCAAACAGTGATGGTCCTAGCATTCATCAAAAAATGTATGAAAAAAGTGTCAGTCATATCTATACAAATAAAGTAAGAAAACTGACAATGTGCAAAAGGATAATAATCCAAAGTGAAACAATGTGTAAAAAAACAACTGTTCAGTAGCCAGAAAAAATGTATCAAATATACACCTTGAAAGTTAAAATAGAAATAAGAACGTGTTTAAATCTACAAAGGTGTTCAGAAGCATGTATCTTGTGTGCAAATTAAACAACATATATCAAAAGAACACTCTGCATAAAAACTGCATGAAAAATATAAAAAGAAAACTCTGCATAAAGACTGTGTTAGTGATTGATTATTAATAAAATACATATATGTATGTGGGTGGTCAAGATTGATTGAGTCTGTAAAAGTCTTAAAACCCAAAAAAAGGGGAACCCCTCAGTGAAATCAGGTGTGTTTTCCAGTTCAGTGGTGTGTCCAACAAAAATCCAGGCAAAAAGACCAAGAAAATCCCCTCAAGGGAATGCACTCACCGGATCTCTGATGTTAAAGAGCCGTTTGTCTCGTCAGATGGAAACCGGAGCTGTGTATCCTCTTCTCCCGCTCAGTGAGACTCCAGGGAAAGAAAAACCTCCTGTTTCTCCGAGATGTTAAACCAGGGATCTCTGCCCTCAGAAGTCCCCCAGATCTGATATCCAACCAGGCAAGAAGAATGAAGAATACGCTCATAGCGTAATAAATTCCAAGTTTATTAGGTCAAAAAATATATAAAACAGCGCTAAGGTAAAATCATATAAAAGCCGGCTGGTCACTCAAGCGTGAATTCTTAGACTGGAATGATGACGTGAAAATAGGCCCGACGCGTTTCGTCACACAGACGTTCTCAAGGGATAGCAGGTCTATGCAAGTCATGATCCAGTCTGTTTATATAGGTTATATTCTCATCCTTCATTTCAAACATACGTGAAAAAATACACATACAGATTAACACAAAACTAGTACCGGGTATATCCATAATTGTGGGAACCCGTTACTTAGTGAAGTCCATATATAATTAAAACAGTAGTGTTGGCAATTAGAGCAGTGATATTACTGTGTTTCTAGTAGTGAAAATCAATTGATTAATAAATCAACAGATAATACATCAGTTAAAAAGGACAAGGAAAAATACAATGCAATATAGGAATACATTATATGTACATAAGTCTATACATATGCATACCTAACCATATATAGTGAAAATATTATGTGCGATTCCACTAGTAAATACCAAATAAATAATTTGTGATTTTATATGACAGGAAAAAAAGAAAAATAATATGAGGATCTTATGGTTTGAGATTGGCAATTCATATAAAACCATAGTAGTATGACAAACAGGAGTGGGATAGATATTCAAGTGAAACTTTCGTCAGTGGAATATAAGAATTTATAATCAGGTATATTGAACAATTAATTAAAAACTAATAATAATGATATTAAACCAGATAAAATATCCCAGAATACAGGTTTCATGTGTAAGTTCTAATATTAATTAAATCCACTGACAACTTATTGGTTACAAGGAATATATTTAAGGGAAGAGAAAATTTATATTAATATTAGAATCACCATAATTATTAACATTAATAGAATTTTGGAAAAAACTAAATTAAAATTAGAAAGTATCCTAACATAGTCAAACTCGGATATTCGTATGTGCATAGAGAGAAGTCAATGTTGTTCTTCAAACGGAATTTGATAGGGGCATGGAGACTCAACTTTGTTTCTGGTTTTCTCAGTCATTTCTCAAAAAACAATTGCGATCATATTCTATATTAAGGCCTTTGGGCGTCATTGTATCCAATAGGAAGATCCATTTCGATTCATTTTGGGAAATTTCCCTGATGAGATTGGATCCTCTCCAGTGGCCTTGGATCTTATCTATCCCTATTATTTTTAATCCACTGGGGTCCTTGTTATGAAAGTGTTTGGATACACTGTGTTTATGATAGCCTTTTTAATGTTATTTATGTGTTCTTCTAACCTTTTCTTCAGTTCCCTTTTTGTTCTACCTACGTATTGGAGGCCACATGGACATTCCAGTAAATATGTCACAATACGTTACCACAGGCGATCACTACTAGTTCAGTTTTACACCACTAGTAGCTTCAAACAATCAGTACCATAATTGCAAAGAACTTGCGCTAATGGAAATACTAAGAATAATAAAATATGAATAAAAGTTTAGATTGGATAAAAATAAATATATATAAATAGAATGGTCTAAAAAGGATAGGGGAAGCCGCTGAACAAAAAGGTACTCAGCCCCTGCTAGACTGTGGTGTTTCAAAACGTACAGCGCTAACCGTCCTTCAGAGGTGCATATAAGAACTCTGACGTTCAGGTCAGGTTCTAACAAATACTAATTAATAATTGATAATTAATAAAACATTCAGTGAAGGGGTGTGTCCCAAAATATTCAACGTGAATCGGCTGTGTGATAACACATCAAAAACAGACAATATATACCTCAAAACAGACAATATGTAGCTTATCTAATAAATTATAATAAACTGTGAATATATGTAACATGTGTAAGTGATTCTTGTTAATAAATAGTGAATGGACAGACAATGTGTACCATTTGAATAAAATAAAATAAAAATAAAACTTTTTTTGATGTATGTGTGAGTAGTCCAAATCTTTTGTAGTTTTTTTAAAGTTTTCTTTTTAAAAAGTCTTTAAAAATCCATAAATGTAAGACACTTCAAAAGTGAAAATTCGGTGCAATAATGTGTCCAACGAAAATCCAAAAAAACGAAAAAAATGAAGAAAAAAATGAAGACAAAAATAAAAAGCAAAGTGTAGAAAAAATGTGGAAAAATGTAGAAAAAATGCAGCAAAAGTCCCCTCAAGGGAATGCACTCACCAGATCCACAGGTGTTAAACACGTTTGTTTCATCAAGGTAAGTCTGCAGCTCCGTCTTTAATATCCACGCTCGATCAAGCTTCAGGGAAGGAAAGGTCTCCCGTTTTACCCGTGATGTTTAAACGGAATATCCTCGTATTTTAGGGGTCCCCCCGGTGGGATATCCAATCATATAATCAAAATAAGACATACGCTCATAGCGTAGTAAAACCCAGGTTTATTATAATACAGCATACATATATTTTAAAAAGCCGGCTGGTCACTTAAGGCGTGATGCCTGTTAGACTGGATCAAATGACGTGAGAATAGGCCCGCCCCCGACGCGTTTCGTCACACAGACGTTCTCAAGGGATGGCAGGTCTACCCTCATCATTGTCCAGTCTGTTTAAATAGTTTTTTTCAATCAATTAGTTACAGCCCTAATGACAAATTGGTGCCAGGTTCATCTAAAAGGTTATTTAATGTACATATTCACTGGCATTGTGAACCCAGTGATTACGGCAATAATAAAATCTTTTCTTTAGAAGTAAGAGTCTATAAGTGAATTAGTTAATTAGTTATAGGAGGACACAAAGAAAGACGGAGGAAAAAACGTTTCTGGCAGATACAGTTGGTTTCATCAGCTTCTTCCGTAAATGTATCTAACTAAATACAATTATCATCATTGGTAAACATTTAAATGTTGAACACTATGACAAAGTAATCATAAACAGTAGGGGTGGGGAGCAATCTCGATGAGAGTTACATATAAACTTAGAATGAATAATGTGAATTGGGTGCAAAACGAAAGTGCTAATATATAAGTTAATATGATTCCTAAATAAGAACATAATTCTCTTTTAATTAGGGCTTTTTTTATGAACGATATTTTAATTAGAGAAATTAATCTGTATTAGTATGAAAAAATGGCTCAGAATTACTATCATTTGTAGGAGATAAATGGCTCTATTCACTATAATTATATCAAACAAGGATTAATCATATAGGGGAGTATAAAATTAAAATTAAAATATTAAAACATTAAAAAATTTAAATAATAAAATATTCATGATATTCTAACATGCAGATGTGTTATAAAAAAGGGTTATTTAAAAGGTAGAACATGAGGCTTAAATAGTATACTAATCAATCATTTCTCAAAAAGCAGTTTAAATCATATTCTATGTTGAGACCTTTAGGCGTCATAGTATCCAATAAAAAAACCCATTTCGATTCGTTTTGGGAAATTTCCCTAATGAGATTGGATCCCCGCCAGTGGCCCTGAATTTTGTGGTGTTGGATCTAAAAACCTCAATTTTCTTTTTTCTCGCTCCAGTTGTCCTACAACAAATGCATCTCCCACAGGGAAAAAAACCTTTTCCTTCAAAGAAGGAAACTGTACGTTTAGGCGGATTAAAGGCATTTTTAACTAGTCTATTCCTGAGTGTGGGTGCTCGTCTATAGATTATACTTGGTTTATCTGGAAGCAGAGGACATAAAATGTTATCTTTCTTTAAGATATACCAATATTTCTTAATAATAGATTCTATCTTTCTATGTTGCAGGGAATAATTAGTAATGAAGGATAAAGGAAATGTTCCCTCCTTCTTTGCTGCAGGTTTAAAAAATCTTCCTCTATCCGTATTGAGGAGTTCTTTTTTTATTTTTTCAAGCTCTATGTCTTTATATCCCTTTTCCTGAAATCTATTAATCAGTATATTAGATTGTGCGAGATATTCATCATCATCAGTACAGTTGCGTCTAATCCTGGTAAGCTGTCCTTTTGGGATATTTCCCAACCATTTAGGGTGATGACAGCTAGATATTGGTATGTAACCATTTTTATCTGTAGGCTTAAAAAATGTTTTTGTTACAAATCTATTTCCTCTTAGAGATATGTCTAAATCTAAAAATTGGATATTGGTATCACTAATATTACTCGTAAATGTAAGATTAATAGCATTAGAATTCATATTTTCAATAAAAGTGGTGAATACGTTTTTATACCCTTCCCAAATTACAATAATGTCATCAATAAATCTTTTCCATAAGATGACATTATTTGATTTATGCTTAAAAATATGTTACTCCTCCCATTTACTCATGTACAAATTCGCCAAGCTAGGGGCAAATTTAGCACCCATTGCTACGCCTTTTTCTTGTAAATAAAATTCCCCATTATGCCAAAAATAGTTTTTACACATGGCAAAGTTGGTGCATTCCAGAATAAATTCTTTTTGTTTGTGTTTTAATGTGCTAAACCTATCCAATGCCCACTGAATTGCTTCAAGCCCTTTTTGATGTGGGATAACCATATATAAGGAATTAACATCAATAGTGGCCAGCACCAAGTTCCCATTTATTTCTATTTGTTGTAGGATATTGAGAATGTCTTTACTATCTTTAAGAAAGGCTTCTGTTTTGACTACTAATGGCTGTAAAAAATGGTCTATGTATTCTCCTAATCTGGAGATTAGGCAATCTATTCCGCTTACAATAGGTCTCCCCGGAGGAGAAGGGACTAAATAATCCCTCTCCTTTTTATTTAGAAGGTCAAACTCATAGCCCTTTTGGATTAGTTTATCCAATTCCTTTTTAAATCCACTTAATGGGTTATTATTTAATTTCTTATACAGGTGAAACTCGAATAATTAGAATATCGTGCAAAAGTAATTGCAGTAAGTGCTGCAAAAGGGGCCCAAACCAAGTACTGAGTACATATGCATGCTTGTACTTTTCAGAGGTCCGATATTGTTCTATGTACAATCCTTGTTTTATTGATTGCATGTAATAATCTACTTTTTTGAGGTTGTGGATTTGGGGTTCTTGGGGTTTTCATGAGCTGTAAGCCATAATCATCACAATTATGACAAATCACGGCTTGAATTATCTTGCTTTGCATGTAATGAGTCTATCTCATATATTAGTTTCACCTTTTAAGTTGCATTAGTGAAATAAATGAACTTTGCACGATATTCTAATTATTCGAGTTTCACCTGTATGTATCCTTGGTTTGAGGTATATTATTAATTTCCCTTTCATAATATGTTCTATCCATTATAACCACTCCACCTCCTTTATCTGCAGGTCTAATAATTATATCCTTTCTAGCTTCTAAATTTTCAATCCCTTTGTTGATAAACATTTTATTTTTAGCAAACTTAATTTGCATAGTTTTAACATCTTCTTCCACCAGATTTTTGAAGACTTCTATGAAATGGTTTGAACTATTTTTAGGATTAAAGATTGACTGTTTTTTTAGCGTTGTATGTGTGTATGTCCTACTAACGGCAGCTGGCGCATTAGATACAACGGTTGGAATTGTGGCATAATATTTTTTAATATTCAGTTTCCTTACGAATTTCTGAATGTCTATATAAGTGTTAAATTTGTTTAAATTATTGACTGGGGCAAATTTTAGCCCTAGGTTAAGAACATTTTCCTCCCCTGTGGTCAGTGTGGCTGAACTAATATTAAATATTCCTTTTCCTAGAACCCCCTATTTTCTCTGTGTGCATACTCTCTTCCCCCCTCTGCAGCCCCTCCTCATCCTCTTGTATTTCTGAACTTCCCTCTTTGTAATTGTGGGGTCAGGTGACGTTCTTTCCAACCCCAACCCCCACCCCACTGGGGTCTGAAGTTTTCTTGTTCTGGAGCAGCAAAGAGAAGGGAAACTACCATGGATTACAGTAAGGCACACATTACAGTATTGGTTTATGTTAAAAAAATCTGAGGGTTTAATGTCACTTTAAGCTTGCGAAGTCTATGAAATTATTCCACACTGTAGAATATATGTGATGTTGAGTAGGTGCTACATTATTCAACAAACACTCTAATCCAGGAAAGGCAGACTTCACTTCCAACCTCCAAGCCACTTAAGGTAGTTTTGGATGTGTTTGGATGTAGCAACTGCTGTAGAAGGTCTGAATATTAAGGATGACTAGAAGATTCCAGGGTCAGAGACTACCAGAGAGGGAACCCTGGACAGATGGGCCACAAGCAAATGATTGCCATCACCCTACCTGGATAATTGTGGGTGCCATTTAGGAACCAGAATCCATTTGGACTGAGGAAACATATAAGCAATAGAATATCCATTACTCTTTCCCTTAGAACGTTCTCTTGACAAGGAGTGTTTGCACTCTGTGCTCTTAAGGATTACCATCAGGATGAGCTCTGGATAACTCACTTGCTGCTGATCCACAGGAAACTGCTGGAAAGGAAAACATTAATTGTCGTCCAGGGCTTTGTGACTTATAGGGGTTGATTTACTAACCTTATAAACACACCACGAACATGTATACACCTCTGTAGTGTGTTCCCTCCCAGCATGATCTATGGGTGGAATCTAAACACCTTTGTAGTGTGTACACACCCAGCAGGTGTGTTGTGCAAAGCCAAGCTTGAATTGCAAGGTGATGTTGTGTAAATTAGCTCTATGTTGTGTTGCTTGCGTTGATGAATGCAGGAATGTAAATGCATGAGCTAACCATTTTTGTCTAAACTGTGAAGCAGCATTATATATGCATCATGTGCATGATTTTTCCATATATGGCATTAGTGGAAATATGCTTTTAGAGACTTTTTGGTTGATAAATACGTTTTGCTGTGTGAAAATCACACGCACCTAGTGCGTGCGTGTGTTTAGGTTAGTAAATCACCCCCATAGTGTCAGCCGGGAAATGCTGGGGAGTTCAGCGCTGAATCCCTTTTTTATTTTTTTTGGAGGTACCTCCATCAACAGTGAGCAGTTCCTATATGTAATATTTGGAAAATGACTTAGGATTGTAGCAAGGCCAAAGGGCAGGTAAACAAACCAAAAAAAAAGTGGAACTTTAGAATGGTGAGCAAGACATTCGATGAAGTACAGGTGCACAGGAATGTGAATACACATCTGCCAGGCACAGCATCCTATAGCCCGTTGATGGCTTAAGGTGATGAATATAGTGATTGCATATGCAATATTTGGATCCTGATCCATCTGTTTAAGTGTTCAAACCAAGACTAGTCTTAAGCTTCCTAGTTGTCCCACTATGAAAATTAGAGGAAAAAGGCTTGATATCTTTGGACTGGAAAAGATTATGCGACACCATTTGGATATGTGTACTTATAACCTAAGGTTTTGCTTGCACCAAGGAACCTGATGGTAATGAATGGACTGAAAGATGAGAAGAAAATCCTGACAATGTTCGTCTTGAACTCTTAACAGGACCCTTGAGAGCATAAACTCTGAACAGTAAAAGCTCAAACTTTTGTAAGCTCCCACAACCTGAGAACTACTGGGCAAGTTGGTCAGAGGTGTTGGAAACGCAGCAGCATATACTAATGTACTGATGTCTTTTGAGCTGTAGATGGCGCTGTAGTGGAATACTGGTCCTTGTGTGGATGCACAAGAAGTTCCTTTTCTTCACAATGTTATATCCATTCATGTAATGGCCTAAGCAAGTAGAACTTAATTCAGCATTCCTCAAGATTGCAGTGTTTCATCTGACCACATAACCAACAAGATGTACCCTCAAAAGGACTTTTGCTTTTCTTGGGAGGGAGTAATCTTGGTTGTTTCAATGAAGAAAGGAGGATTGTGAATTCTCCCGTCCCCTGTGAGATTAGATATCTACTACTATCTACTAGATAGCAACTACCATGTCCCTGAGACCTTATTGCCAGCCAAAAGGTCAGTCTCCGTTCTTAGGCCAAGTATGGACTGCCCTGGCCAGTAAGTGCTCTTACTGGGCTAGTAATTGACAGTTCATAAAGTACAACACCACTGTGTAAGGCATCAGACAATTCATGCTTCTCCTCTTTATTCACTGCTGCCCCTGCACGGTACTGCTTAAAGGTTGTACAATCCTGCTGCATGTTTAGCAGCTGTATCACGGCTTGAAGAGGACCTTCCATCCCAAAACGCATGATCCAACCTTACAAAACACAGATGAAACTGAAGATAATGATGTGATTAACAGCACCTGTCAGAACCTGCTAGACACTAACAGCCATGCTGAAAACCTAAAAGCCACATACTCATGTGCTCAGAGTTATAGCACCACAAGCTCCTGTCACTAACACAATGCTGTATACATAGGATCATGAAAAGATTACTGAATTACAGGCAGGATAGGCCTGCAAGAAGCAACAATACCATAAGTTACATTTAACCCTTTCGCTGCCAAGGACGTACGGCATACGGAGGTTCATACCTTAATTTTTTTACCTTTTCGCAAAAAGGCGCAATTACAAATTTGCTAATATTTGTTATTTATTAACTCAATACAGTTTTATCTTTTAGATTTAGTCAAAAAATAAAAAAATTTGTGCACGGATACTGATTTTGGTGTGTTTTAACAATTGAATTGTGTATTTTTATCGGTTTAATATTAATTTGAGAAACATTTGCGCAATTATCGCAGGGCCTACAAATTTAGTATCACCATCTTTTTATTCTACCGGGCATGTGCTTTCAGAAAATATATGGTTTGGGGGGTCTTTTACAAACGCTAGCAACCCAGCAGTTGAAAATCAAATCAATAGGAAAAAATTGCAAAATGGCTTGGCCAGCTGACAACGCTTGGGGAATCACAGGCGACAGCAAAATACTCACATGAAAGGCAGCCAAAGAGTTAGGCTCAAGATTGAAGCTGACAGAGTTATCAAACAAACACATTTCTGTAAGATCTAGATAAGCTTTAGCAGCAGAGCACATGGCAGCAGCCTGCATTCAGCAAGCACCTGCAGGGTAAAGCACCACAAGCAAGCTAATGGATGTTTTTAGGCACATACCTGCAGGATTCAGCTAAGGCATAGCAGCGCCACAGAATCACATACTTCCTTGTAATGCACCTGTAAGGTTTAAGCACACATGGAAAACTGAATGGATCTACAGACATAACAGATATTCAGAAAAATTCAGCCCAAGCAAAGCAGCACTGCAAGGCCGCAGGAAACAGTAGCACATTTATTTGTAAAACAAACTCATTGAAAGAAAATGGAGTGGATCCTACTAGTCATCTTGTCTATGCATGTGAACATCCCAGTACAACCATAGTTTGTGATGATGCAGCTGAGTCACGGTTCTTCTCTGGAGTCACAAGGCCAGGAGGCTAAGCAAGTGTTCAACCCGCCGCCATGATGGAGGAAGCATCCGAACATGAAGAGACCCCAAGAGACCATTTCCTGCACCCCAACTCCAAGGCTATGGGGGAGGCTTCCCTATTAAGATTGCATTCAGCCACCTGAACAAAGGGAACTTTGCAACAGGAGAGGCTGAACCTGTGCGGCAGGCCAGAAGAAACCAGCAAGGTGAGGGCAAAAACTCAAACATATTCTTAGTATAACCGGCTTGAGCAGTGAGGACAGAAAAAAGAATGGTGGCCTTGGGAGGCAGGCTTTAATTTATAGTATAACTGGTCCTGTGATTGGGCTGGGGGTGGAGCCATACCCGTTGTATGCTGCCATGTACGGTATCAGGAAAAAAATATACAGTTTATTAAACAAATATAATTTAGATATCCTAACATCTAATACATATACCTATTACATATATAAAAATGACACATATAAATAAGGATCACACTTGGCCAAAGTGTAAAAAATATATATAGTAGAATGTACACCCCTTGTATATCAGATCCATGAACAAAGGATTCCAAAAAAATATCATATAGATATGAATTTATCCAGTAGTTATTCAAGGAAAAAATGAATCCTTAGGGTAGGAATAAATGTCTTGTGACAAAAAACAGTCCGTGCCGAACATATAATTTATCAGAAAAAACTCACGGTATTGATGTATACCGGCCGTCAGGATCCAGTAGATATCACAACCATGTTTGTAAAGTGTTGGAAACATCCTGGATACAGAGTATCTGATGGCATTGATGTGCTGATGGAGATATAAACCTCACAGGAAGATTCCAGGTGGATTTCAAATAAAGAATCCGGCCGTATATTTAGGCAGATCCACGTGTGCTGGATATGCTGAGTTGATACTCGCAATGCCGTTGATATATTCAGTATTCACAGAATATGACACTGTATGGCAGATTGCCGGTCGACTGCTAGGTCACAATAACCAATTTGAAATCCTCATTAATAGCAAAAATTGTCAAAGTACAGGGGTGTCCATGGCCAAGGGATCCACAAACACAACGCCAAACCCTTGACGCGTTTCTCCCCGATCGGGGCTTTGTCGGGATCTGTGTTTATTCAAATTCAAATCAATCATGTCACATGGACTTGATGGACTAATGTCTTTATTCAACCTCAAATACTATGTAACTATGTAATCATGGATATTGTCAAAAGATAAGCAATTTATGAAATTGAATAGAATAAATTAGATGTGTCAATGGGGTCTAGGGGGGCGTTACGCCTTGGGATAGGACTTTTTTCTGGATAATGTTTTTAACTTGACTGTATATATATTTAAACATCGTGTATTTTACAAATACATATGTTAAAATTAATTAATTGATGAATATCAATATATGTGATTTTGTCCAGATACAACAAAGCCCCATATTTTCTCTTTTGTCGTTATGTAATGATTGGGGGTGTGGTGTCTCATTTTCTTTGGTGGTTCAACAAATTTTGTATATAAAGGGTGCATAGGGGAGAGAACACAGGATCTAGTATGTTGCCATCAGAGTGAGTAGGAGTGTATGGCCATTGTGTTAGGTCAAAAGAAGAGGTTAGGTTGAGAAGTTGAGTGGTAGCCAGGATGTTAATGTTAGTAGCATTTGTAAAGTCACCAAGAATGATAGTGGGTATATCAGAGGAGAGCAAGTAGGTTAGCCAGGCAGAGAAGTCATCAAGAAAGTGACATACTTGCCCAGGAGGCCAATAAATTACAGCAATACTCAGAGAAACTGGAGAAAATAGGCGAATACAGTGGGCATCTATAGAGGAGAGAAAGAGAGGGAGGTGAGGGCAGAACTTGAAAAATGCATTGTGGAGCTAGGATTCCCACTCCACCTCCTTTCCGTCCACTGGGTCTGGGTGAGTGCGTCCAGTGGAGGCCACCATGGGAGAGGGTAGCAGGGATGCAGAGGCAGACTCCTGAAGCCAGTTTTCAGTAACAGCAACATGTTAAAGGAATTGGAGATAAGAAGATCTTATAGTGAGCTTGTTACAGACGGAGCAGTATTTCAGAGGGCATATGAGAAGGGAGGACTGGCTCTAGGAAGCAGTGGATTAGAAATAAGGTTTTTTTTTATATGAGCGCGCATGCATCATTGTCCTGGATGTAACCCTAGCATGTGGGTTTAGAATGAGCAAGAGGCGATGAGTGCAGAATAGGGAGAGAAAGTGAAATATATAATCTGTGAGGAGAAGAGGGGGGTAAATGAAAGAAAGTTTAACCCTTTCGCTGCCAAGCCCTGTGGAACAATTTCAACCTCAGCTGGCCACACCGTTTTGCAATTTTTCACTTTTTGTTTTTATTTTCAACGGCAGCTTTTAGAGTTTGTAAAAGACCCCCCAAACCATAGATTTTCTGAAAGCACAGGCCCAGTAAAATAAAAAGATGGTGCTACTAACTTTGTAGGTCATATGATAATTTAGCAAATGTTTATCAAATCAATATTAAACCGAAAAAATACACAATTAAATTGATAAAAGCACACTAAAATCAGTATCAGTGCACAAAAAATAATAATAATTTACCGACTAAATCTAAAAGATAAAACTGTATTAAGTTAATAAATAAGAAATAGTTGTACATTTAAATTGTGCCTCTTTGCGAAACATTGAAAAAAGGAAGGAACGGAAATCTGTAAATAAGCAACTTATGTTAATAATAATTTGTGCACTGTGTTGGTGTGTGTTGTGATAAAATGATACAGGCGTACTTTTAATCTCAACACAGATTATCACAACGCACGGCAATGCATTACAATGCTTTGGTATTGGCTGCCACACATTTAAATTAATGTTATTTTACAATCGAATGTTATTTTACAATCAAACAACAATTGAACAACACACCACAGTGCATGTGCACGACGTACACCACAATAATGTGCACACTGCATGGGCATAATATATGTGTGTGGGGGTGTTTTTTGTTTATTAACATTTTTAAAAATATACTTTTTACTGTTGGTGTGGGGGGCAGGGAGGGGGGGCTTTGGTAAAATATCAGGGGTCTAAATAGAGTCCTCAATCTCTTTTTCTGCACCCCAGCACTGAATGAAAGCAAATCACCCAGTACAGAGGCTTCCCATTCATTTAAACGTGAGATAGTAAGCACTATCAACCAGTTATGAATGGGTAGAAGTCTCTGTAGTGAGTGCTTCTGCCCATTCAGAAACTCATGAATGAACAGGAAGTGATGTAAAGCACTTCCTGGCTATTTATAGTACTATGTGTCCCCAGTTGTGTAAGAGACTTACCCGTGATCGTTCCGTGAGCGCTATACGGGATCGCGCACGCTCACGGCGCGTCCCAGCTCCTCCTTTCCGCGCACGCGCACAAGCCTCTTAAGCCGCGGCTAGACGAATCTTCGGCGTCCAACTGTTGGTGACAGTGCACGCTGAAGATTCGCTTCCCTGCATCCGCAGACCGACCGAGGGACTGTGTACCCGAACCCCAAACGCCACTAACTTACCATCTCCGAGTAGTGAGGGAAGGACCGACCCTGCGAGACACTGAACCGCAAGTAAACTGGTTACAGGAGGCACAGCTTGCCTCCCTGCTGCATTTACCACTACATTTTGCAATTTAACCAGTCTGTGAAAGCCTTGCTCATAAGAACTGCCAGTAACTGTGTTGTAAGGGACAAATTTCCTATACTCTGCATAAAAGGGAGTTCGCTTACAAAACGTGGATGAATGTATTGTCTTGCTATAGTGTGGAGAGTGTTACCTTGCTACAGGAAAGAGAAGAGTCGTACTCAGTCATTCCTTATATCCAGTAGCCTTTTCCCACACCTCAGAAGTACTTGAACTGTATTACTCACCTGCTTAATCCATAAACCACTTGGCGTTACATTGGGGCATACTACAGCAGATAACACTCCTAGCCTATTCGTGGCGTTTCAAACCTTTAACCCCACTCAACGGTTTATATGATGTTACCGGTCTCATACACATCTCTAAGTTGCTGAGAGAGTATACAAGAGACCGCCTACTGACAAAACCGCACTCCTACCACATCTCCACAGTTGTGATCCCAGGCTTGCCTGCAGGGGTATTGCAAGTTGTTTACAAACACTAGAGTGATCATCGATCACTCCAGTGTTTGTTCTGCACACAGAGGATTGGTAAATATCACAGATATTTACTGATCCTCTGCTCTGCATCCTGACTTGCTTGGCCACGCACAGATTACAGAATCGCCGGCCATCCTGAATCTGACAGCCAGCAGCTCTGCTTGTCAGCCACTGATGCCAGCTATTATTTTACAGGGGTTCGTCGGGGGGGGGGGGGGCCC
>NW_017307062.1:242023-255199 GCF_000935625.1 Nanorana parkeri | reverse complement strand
GACCCTTCTAAAATAAGTCCATGAGCTTAGAGCCAAAGAGTGAAAGCCACTGACGTAAGGCTTACTGATGTGGCCAGCTGCAAGTGGTTGTGTTCCGCCATAAGCCTTACGTTGGTGGCAGCAAAAGGGTTAAGAAGAGAAGACACTTTTGTGAGAAGCAATGGTAGAGAAAGCATGTTAAGGGATGGAGAGTAGTAATCAGGTTTGGAACAGAGAGGGGTGGATGGGGAAAACAGGATCACCTGCAGTCTGTCATGAGCACTGTTGCTATATATTTGTGCCTTATCTAGGTGCCCTGATGACACTTATTTTAAAATTAGACACTTTGATTAAAATAGACATTGCAAAAGTGCATATGCCCCCTGGCAAATGTGCTTTCCCCATAAGCACATCTATATTTATAAGACTGTGGGGTGGGGAAGTGTACAGACACATTAGAAAAAGAAGAAAATCCTGAAAGCCAACCCGACTAGACACTTTGATTAAAATAGACATTGCAAAAGTGCATATGCCCCCTGGCAAATGTGCTTTCCCCATAAGCACATCTATATTTATAAGACTGTGGGGTGGGGAAGTGTACAGACACATTAGAAAAAGAAGAAAATCCTGAAAGCCAACCCGACCAGACATACCCTGTCCGTACCGGTCGGCTGTCTGCGAGCTCAGCCGACTGACCAACCGCCATACTTTATCAGACAATGGGCAACGGATCTGGACATGGAGCTTACCCCTCCACAGATCGAGCGAATGTACTACTTTGCCACTAAGTCTTCTATAGCCAACAGGTATCAAGAAGCGGGTTACAAGCTGCTGACTAGGTGGTACAGGGTCCCAACAATCCTCCACCGCATGTACCCGGCATCTTCACCCATGTGTTGGAGATGCGACGATACTGTGGGAACCCTTAAACACATTTTCTGGGACTGCCCCCTGATCCAACCATTCTGGCACAAGGTGACTAACCTAATACGGAGGATAACGGGATTGGATCTGCCGTTTACTCCGTCGGTCTTTCTCCTTTCCCTTGCACCGCTTTCACGGAAAGGATACAAGCGCTCCTTGGTGATCCACCTGATTAATGCAGCGAGGGCCTGTGTCCCCGCCCAGTGGAAGAGCTCACAGCCCCCTTCAATTGCAATGTGGCTGCGGAGAGTGGAAGACCTGACCTCATCCCTGAGGGACACACAGGACAAATTTGTACTTACGTGGGCGACATGGATCCAGTTCCGAACCACAGAGTCTTTTAGTCTACTCTTAGCAGCAGTACTGCTGCATGTTCTCTGTTCGTTGAGTAGTCGGTGAATGGATGTTCTCACCGCCTGCTACACGGTTGTGTCTGTTAATAATATGAAAAACTCACGAGGTATTGCTGGGGCTCCACAATATATGTTTGAGATTATTGTTGCACTATATCTACTGAGTTCACGAGAAGATCTGGATGGACTGAGACAGCAGAAGAACAAACTCAGAAAAAAGGCCCAAAATGTAAAAGAAACATAGAAAATTATATTTTTTTATTATATAAAAAAATAATAGTTTGCCTATGCAAATACATTTAATATTTAGTATAATTTGTTTAGTTCCATGAAGTTACAATAGTCTATAGAGATGGCTGGATCCACCACTGACCATCACTCAATCATGGGCGCCGACGAGGAGGGACCAAAAAGAAAGGGGGTAGAGAGCAAGATAACCCCAAAGTCAAGGAAACTGCAGAGTGAAAAGCGTTCAGAAGAGGCCAGATTTTTTATTAGATGAAGACATCTGGAAAATTCTTATTATTATTCAATAGATCATACCTATGAAAAAACAATAAACATTCCTTAAGAGACAATAAGGTGATCTGCCCAAGTGGGTACAAATAAGATCACTCATTGTATAGCAACACCAAGTATGGTTTATTGTATTACCTGACATTATCCATTCATTTCCATCAACGGTGTACGTTCTATAACCAATAACTTGGGCTACAAACACAGCCTCTAAACAAGACCAATGTTAGAAATTAAGTCAATATTATACTCCAAGATAACAGCAAGTCCTTCAAAGAAGGAGAAGCACACAGACCTCTAAGGCCTTTTCACAAAAGTTCATCTAGTCAAAGCAAAAAACAAAAGTCTCCATAAGTTTGTTTCTTACCACAGATATAGCCAATTCTCTTTCCTTTGCCTTCTCTTGAGCTCCAACCACCTGAGAGTGTCAAAACCCTCATCCCCTCTTATATCCCTCCTCGCCGGACGCCAAAACGCCATTAAGACGTCACGTCCGGCGTAGGGGCTGTTTACGCGTATCCGCGCAAAAAGAGGCTTGAAGCGCATGCGCATAGGGGAAGAAAACTAAAAAGAAGAAAAAGAAAAAAATGCGTCACTTCCTGCCAGGAAGTCCCAATTGGACATCCAAATCAAATGGATTAACCCTTTTCTCTAGTCTCCAGCAATAAAGGTACATTCCAGAGCTTATTCCAGCTTAGTCAGTCTTAAGGGAGACAAGGCCACAAATATGCAAGTATGAAAATAACTACCTATAAATGAATAGTGGCAAATACCACACTTTTAACATTCTATAACCTTGAGATTTGCAAAATTTATCTCTTTGAGAATTTTTTTTTTTATAACATTATATATGATTTGATCAAGGCGCTATAAAAATGTCGGACTTTTGTGGTACATCTTGGACTAGTTTTATGTCACAGATTAAACAGTCTCAATGTGTACAGATACAGGATAACATGGAAATGCAGTCATATTTGTTTAAATTGAGAAAGCTACTGAAAAATAAATCAAATGTATTTTGGCATATGGATTATATGGAACAATATATACAACATGAACTTAATCCCTGGGGTTTACACATACAGGTGTTTCCTAATAATGACATTACCTCGGAATTTAGAACAGCCTGGGAGAGCAACTTAAATGTATGCTCTTAAAAAATGATGGAGTTACTGATTGGTCATTATACAAATGAAATTGCCAAATTAGATGCAGATATCGAACATTTACAGACAACAAACAGGAGATTACAATCTACTATAATATTTGAGGATAAATTAAAAGGAGCTAAAAAGCCAATTGGAGGAATACAATAAAAATATAGTAATATCAAAAGACCAAAAATTCCTTAGAGACAGATTAGATTTCGAAAATGGTAATGCTTATCATTGGAATACAAAACGCAAAGAGAAATTTGAGTTTGGTCGATTTGGAACAAGTAGGAAAACAAAAATGGATGAGGGAATGGAATCCGATTCGTTATTTGTCCCCTAAGCACAAACATGTATCAATACAAGGTGGAGGTAATTCCTTCGAATCACTAAGTGATGCTGATATAGCATCACGTACAAATATAGTGAAAAGTTATGACACTGAGATTAGGAGAGAATCTATAAAAACAGGTGCGATCCCTAAGAAAACTATGAGTATTGTAAGCACTACTAAGATTTCACAAATAAGCACACCAACACTTCCAGGTTTGTCTACACCTTTTTTAGGTCAGACAAACCGGGGGGAACTCAGGAGAGGAGGGAATCTAGATGCATTCCTGATAAGACCAACAGACAACAACGACATTTGAATGTGGTGAATATATCACCCTTTACATTTACTGATGAACAACCAAACATTTTAGGACTAGGTTTAAGTTTCTGTCCCACACAGCCCCTTGACAAGTTAGAATTAATCAAAGATATGAATTTATTTGCACGAACGCTAACCTTTAAATGTCTATTCTATAAAAATCATGATAATCTTAAAGTGACATTAAACCCTCAGATTTTTTTTAACATAAACCAATACTGTAATGTGTGCCTTACTGTAATCCATGGTAGTTTCCCTTATCTTTGCTGCTCTTCCTTTTAAATCTGTATCTCTTCTCATGCTTGGGGAGAACTTCCCTTTACAGCTGAGTGCCTCTTCCTGTAGTGCAGGCTCAGGTTTGAACCTACACACAGACATCATGTATCCATTTCAGAGACAAGGCAGTCTGCTGCAAAACAGAAGTTCTGCCCAGCATGAGAAGAGATACAAATTTAAAAAGAAAGAGCAGCAAAGAGAAGGGAAACAACCATGGATTACAGTAAGGCACACATTACAGTATTGTTTTATGTTAAAAAATCTGAGAGTTTAATGTCACTTTAATGACCAACAAATAATAAAGGATCATTTGGACTATGCATCAGACTTGAAAGGTAAACAAATTATAGATGTTCTCTCTAAGTTACTAGAAGAAAATAATCCCACCCACCTCAATATAATAGAAATTGAGGAGGAAATTAGTCAGATTAATGAAGTTATCTGTGAGAGGTATGTACAGACTGCCACTCTTGACCTTCCTCAAAAAGCTCCCCAGTTTAAATTTAAATCCAAAACATTCCCTCTGTTGCAAATAAACCCAAACATTTGGGCCTTTGTTAGTCAGACTACAAAAGAAATCGAACAATTAACCCTTTATGGAAAAACATTTGGAAACTTCACCCAGGAACAACAGCAAAGGCTAATGGAAATTAGAGATAATCATTTAATAACGGTCAAACCTTCTGATAAAGGAGGAAACATCATTATAATGAGTAATGAACAATATACAACTATGTGTAAAAACTTACTGATGAACAAACAATGGTATAGACTTATATAAAAAAACATAGTTGATGACTTTCAGGGTAAATTTCATTCGCTTTTGCATGGAGCATTCTCTGAGGGCTTGATTGACAAATATTTGTTTGATTTTCTATGGGTGAAGTTTCCAAAAATAGCAACATTTAATGCGTTACCCAAATTACACAAAAATGTTGAGAAACCACCAGGGAGGCCTATTGTATCTGGAATAGAGTCCCTAACAAAGCCGGCTAGTCAATATGTTGATAGTTTTCTACAG
Source organism: Nanorana parkeri (assembly GCF_000935625.1). Taxonomy (NCBI): domain Eukaryota; kingdom Metazoa; phylum Chordata; class Amphibia; order Anura; family Dicroglossidae; genus Nanorana; species Nanorana parkeri. Next base: position 250,327 of record NW_017307062.1, on the reverse strand, counting down.
CCCCATGTTTTGGGACTGCCTTCCTTTGCAAAGGACATAGGAGACCTGATAAGAGCTCTAGAAGATGTTGTGGTGCCAACTGGAGCAATCCTGGTGGCGATTGATGTGGAAGCACTCTATTCGAGTATTCCCCATGATAAAGGGATACAAAGTGTACAAGGGTTCCTACAAGAAAGAGGCCAGGAACAATGGCGGCTGAATAACTCAGTTGTTCAATTGCTTCATTATATTCTGACACATATTGTCTTTATCTTTGATGAGAAACACTACCTCCAGGTGCAGGGCGTGGCGATGGGGACATGTTGTGCCCCTTCATATGCAAAGGGGGGTGGGAAAGAATGATCTTTTCAAGTGAGTTCTCCGATGATCAAAAACATGCCAATGACCTTCGATTGAGGCTCTTAGAAAGAGGATACAGTCATAGACTACTTAAGAAGGCCTATCAGAGAGTGCAACAACTACCTAGGACACAACTAATTTATGGATCATCAAGGAAGAATGACACAACATCAACAAATACGAAGCATGTTAGAAAAATACTGGCCGTTGCTCATTTCTGATACTACCATACTAAAATACGTAAGATCTATACCTGAGATAGTATACAGCAGGGGTGCCCACAATTTTTCGTCTGGAGATCTACTTTTCAAATGATGAGCTCAATGAGATCTACCAATGAAAAAACACCTGCATTCAAGGGTGGGAGAGGGCGCGGTGGTGCATTGAAGTCAATGGCACCGCAGCCAGGCACCACAGGCAGCCACAGTGCAATCGCCTGCACCCGGAACCCAGGCACATTAGTGCCTGCGTTCCAGTCCAGTGCGATCCGGAAAAATGCTGCAAGCACCATTTTTGCAGATTGCACTCGACCGCAATGCAGGCACTAATGTGCCTGCGTTCCGGGTGTGGGCGATCGCACTGTGGGCGGGGGGGCATGGCTGCGGTGCCATTGACTTCAATACAACCCCACGCCCCCTCCCGCAGGGAGTCGGCCGGCTTACATTCCAGTGCGTCCTAGAGGCCCCGCCGTCCTGTCCTCCCACGGTGCTCGTGTGGCCGATGTTGCACATGGGGAGAGGTGTCCCGCCCCTTTCCATCTGCAGCGTCTGCCTCTTTCAGCCGACTGCCGCACGTGCACCGCGGGAGCATAGCCGTAGCCAGCTCTTTTTGCGCCCGAGGCAGTGAGGGGAGAGTGTCAGGAAGCAGGGGGTGCTGCCCTCACCTCCTCCCACTCCGGCACACACCGTAGAACTGGTTACCAGTGAGTCGACGGTGGGCCTCCCAGAGCGGTTTTCTGGCGATCGGAAGAAGTACCGCTCCTTCATCATCTCCTGTGAACTCCTCTTCGTCCTGAAACCCCGCACGTACCCCACCGATTACATCAAGGTACGCACGGCTATTTCTCTGCTTTCAGGACCTCCTCAGACATGGGCACATCAGTTGCTGCAGGCCAACGACCCGGTGCTTACAACCTGGGAGTCCTTTGTCGCCGCCATGCAGCAGCTCTACGATGACCCGCTACGTGCCTCGACCGCCAGAGGCACCTTGCGTACCCTCCGCCAAGGCAGGCGACCGGTGGAGGACTATATCGCCGAGTTCCGGGAGACCGCTCCAGATACTGGTCTCAATGATGTGGCACTGGTGGACCAATTCCGGATCGGGTTGTCGGAGCACCTGAAAGATGAACTCGCCCGCATCGGTGTACCAGGTACCTTGGAGGCCCTGATAGACTCGGTGACTCACCTGGACCGACGCTTCCGCAAGAGGCGACAGGAGAGGCAGTCAGCACCACCCCCACCGGCACGACGACTGGATCCCCTTCCCCTTCCGGAGCCAGTACCCGCTCCTGTGTTTGGAGACCCCCAACTCGGAGGAACCCATGCAGATCGGGGTGGTTCGTGGGCCGCTCTCCGTGGTCGAGAGGACCAGACGCAGGGTGCTACGTCTGTGTCTATACTGCGCCAAGCCTGACCATTTCTTGAAGGACTGTCCCGTCAAACCACCGGCAGGTAGGACAGATGCACCCACTTCGTGTACTGACTTTTCTGTGTGCTGTCTCATCTCACCATCCCTGTCTCCCTGCAGTTGGGCAAGAATGGCGTTAATCTCGCTGCCATCATTGATTCGGGCGCAAGCAGCTGCTTCATGGACATGGACCTAGCTCTACAGTGGGATACTGTTGCGCCCGAAAAAGGAACCCATCGCAGCTGCACATGGTAGACGGTAGCACCCTGCAGACCGGTCCCGTCGCCATGGAATCACATCCCTTGCTCCTCCACATCGGTACCCACCATTCCGAGCGGGTCGCTTGGGACATCGTGACCTCTCCACTGTTCCCCGTCATCCTGGGAATTCCCTGGCTCCAGAAACACAACCCCTTGATCAACTGGGCCACCAGATCCGTCACCTTACAGCTCCACGGTCGGCATTTCCTCTGTTCCCAACCGATCAACTGTCCTGGGGATCATCGAACACAACCTGCCGGACAAATACCGGGAGTTTGCGGAGGTATTCGAGAAGAAGGGCGCCGACGCCCTGCCTCCCCACAGGCCATACGACTGCCCGATAGACCTGCTTCCTGGGGCCCCATTGCCTTACAGACGTCTGTATAATCTTTCGGAACCCGAGACCAAGGTCCTGAAGGCCTATATTGACGAAAGCCTGGCGAAGGGGTTCATCCGCCCTTCCACCTCCCCAGTCGTGGCTGGCATCTTCTTCGTGGGGGAAGAAGGATGGCGGGCTCCGGCTATGCGTGGACTACAGATCCCTCAATGATGTCACCAAGAAAAACCGGTATCCGCTTCCCCTCATCCCTGATCTCCTGGACAGGGTGAAGGACGCCAGGTTCTTCACCAAAATTGACCTCCGAGGTGCCTACAACCTCGTCCGCATCCGGCAGGGCGACGAGTGGAAGACGGCCTTTCTCTCACGGTTTGGGCACTTTGAGTATCTTGTGATGCCCTTCGGGCTCTGTAATGCCCCTGCTACCTTCCAGTGTTTTGTTAACGATGTCTTCCGGGACCTCCTAGGCACCCACGTTGTCGTGTACCTTGACGACATACTCGTCTTCTCCCAGACGCTGATGCAGCATGAGAGGCACGTCAAAGCGGTGCTCCACCGTCTCCGGACCCACCAGTTGTACGGGAAGCTTGAGAAGAGCACCTTCGATGCCACGTCCATCGAGTTCCTGGGCTACATCCTATCCCCAGGACGCGTGGAGATGGACCCTAAGAAAATTCAAGCCGTCTTGTAGTGGCCCGTCCCCCACAACCGACAGATGGTCCAACAATTTATTGGCTTCGCCAACTTTTACAGGCGGTTTATCCGTGGCTTTTCATCCATCTGTGCCCCCATCACGGCATTAACCAAGAGCGGCACGTCATTCACATGGACCCCGGAGGCCCATCGGGCGTTCCAGCGCCTCAAGCACTTGTTCACCCAAGCCCCTGTCCTGGCACAGCCGAACATCGCTCTTCCGTTCTACCTGGAGAACGACGCCTCCGAAGGGGCGGTCGGAGCCGTTCTCTCTCAGCGCCAAGGGGAGAGACAGCTGTTGCACCCCGTGGCCTTCTACACCCGCAAACTCACCCAGGCCGAGCGCAACTAGGACGTGGGCGAGAGGGAGCTGCTCGCCATCAAGAACGCCTTGGAGGAATGGAGGCATTTGTTGGAGGGAGCGGAGAACCCCGTAGTGGTCTACACGGACCACCGTAACCTCGAATATATCTCCGCAGCGCCAAGCGTTTGAGACCCCGGCGAGCCCGGTGGGCCCTCTTCTTCACACGCTTTCCTCCACAGATAACCTACCGGCCCGGATCCAAGAACGGCAAGGCCGACGCTCTGTCCCGTACGCACGCCTCTTAGACCGGACCAGCGCCTCCAGAGGCCATCCTGCCGGCAGCGTACTTCATGGCCACCCAGCACTCCCTAATCAAGGAAATACAGAGGGCCAGTACGCCGGTCCCAGATGAGGCCGCCCACCTGCCATTGAAACAGGGGCTACGCTATCACCAGCAGCGGATCTATGTTCCTGCATCCCAGCGTGTACCAGTTTTACAGCATTACCATGACCATCCCACAGCCGGTCACAGGGGCCAACGCAACACCAAGGAGTGCATCCTACGCCAATTCTGGTGGCCTACTTTAGCGGCGGACGTGCACTCCTACGTGGAGTCCTGTTCTGTCTGTGCGCTCCACAAACAACCGACCACCCGACCTGCCGACTTATTGCATCCCTTGCCGGTACTTCTGGGAGCCCTCGAGTAACGTCCATGCAGACGCCAAGGTACGGGCGTTCCATCGGGCTCATCCCGAGTGGCCTTCCCAGGGTCGCGTCCGGAGCCCGTTCCTTGGTGGGGGGCTCTGTCAGGAAGCAGGGGTCTTGCCCCTGCTCGGGGGCCACGGGCACGGCGCAGGACACGGGTTTCCCCTCAGCTTGGCAGAACTCCTGGTGCCTGGGTTGCGGGTACGCATGCGTAGGTCGCACGGCGGGTGCGCATGCGCGGTACGCAGGCTGCGCGCGAATCCCCGGGTGCACGCGTGTAGCACTCCTGCATCATTAGGCATCAGGTGTGAGCCTTGCTGGGGGAGGTTCCCTGTACACACCTTTCATCTCTCTCACCTGCCATTGGTTCCCGAGGAAGGAAGCCTCCTGATTGCCTCGGTGACCGGGGGGTGGTCCTAACTCCCCTGGCTATAAAAACCTGGCCTGAGCTCTGGCTTATTGCTGAGTTATTCCACCTCATGGTGTGACATACGAACCTCCCCTCCTATGTGCCTTGTTGCCTGTTTCCTGAACCCTCTGCTGACCTCCCGTGTACCGCCTATCGTTTCTGACCCTCTGCTGCCTGCCTCGACCCTGGATTACCCTCGACTACCTCTTTGGATTGCCCCCTGGTTCCCTAGCCTTCGGACCCTTCCGGCTGCTTCCTGCCAGCGGGTTCCCTCTGTGCTGCTCGTCCGCGGACGCACCTGATAGAGAGTGAGGCCGAGTGTCTCTCTCTCTCCTCACCGCTCGGCCTTAGTACTGTGACAGCGGCTCCCTCCTCCGCCGCAGGCTGCAGCGCTTCTTTCACTTCTCGGATCCCCGCTGCATACAGCTGGGGGAGAGCAGCGGGGATCCAGAGAAGCACCACAGGCGGGAGGAGAGGCCATCGCGATCTACCACTGATCGCTACGCGATCGACTGGTAGATCGCAATCGAACTTATGGGCACCCCTGGTATACAGGCTCTCCAGATCCATTAGGGATAATGTAACCTGCAGCCATTACATGGGGGGACCCCTGTAAGGGAGAGATGACTGGCACGTACAAATGCGGTGAATGTGCCTACTGTCCATGCATACAGGAAGGAAGTACGTTTATTCTACCTAATGAAAGGAAATTTACTGCCAAACATTTTGCGAATTGTTCTACCACATCTGTAGTATATCTTATGACCTGTAGCTGTGGTTCCTTCTATGTAGGAAAAACAAAACGACAACTACGACGTAGAATTTACGATCATGTATACTTAATATCAAAAAGGATAACATCTACTCCAATCAGCCGCCATGTAGGTCTGGTATATAATTTTGATTCCTCATGTATGAAATTCAAGGGAAAGAGTACATGAAAATAACAGGGGAGGGGACATTGACGCAGAGGTACTCAGGAGGGAAACTAGATGGATACACACACTGCGGGCGACTAAGTCTCCAAGCCTAAATGAGGTTATAAGTTATAAACCATTCCTATGCCAAAAGTAAATTGTTTGATTTTTTTGTAGCAATTATAGATTACTGCTTTTGTAAAATACTTAGATTCAAATTTGATTTGGCTTAAAGGAAATTGTAGAATGGGCCCATGCACATATATTTACAGACCTCGTGCTTATGAATGAATGACTTTGAACAGACATCTACTGTCCTTGAAACCTGAAGCTATGTCAGAATTTGGGTGGAACTAGTAAAGAGTTAGCAGTTGTTTGAAACATGTCATGTAAATAGAAGGCTGTCCTTATTCAAAATAGAGTTGTAGTATGACATTTAGAAATGATGACTAAAGTAGTTTTGGTCGCACCATATAGAGAAGTATGGGAGTCGTGACGTCAGAAATAAGTTAAGAATATGCTTACACTATATATGGCCTTATAGGACAAACCAATCACTAAAGTCGATTTTGGAATATAAGCGACAGGGGACTTCACACTGAACACTCACACTTCATTACATACACTAAGGGGGCCGCACGGATGAACTTACACACACACAAGAATAGAATTCTAACACGCCCATTTAAGAAAAGACTTTGTTATTCCACCTGCTAGAAGACTATTTTGGCTGAACCCTTCAGACAAACACGAGGTGACTAGCTCTTTTAAACTCTGAATTAACTAAGAACTATATACTTTGAACTATCTATTTGTATATTATATTTTTGCAATATAATTTTATGCTGCTGTGACTTCCCATTATTCAATTAAAGTTACAAGTTTTTCACTCTACAACTGGACATTCATTGATGAATCACCTTACGACACTTAAATCGTAAGTGTAATTCGAGAAATACTAATTTCTAACATTTATTGGTGAGCCAGCCATTCCGAAGTTTCCATATTTCTGGGCATCATTCTTATCGGTTTCCTCCTCTTGCTTAAACGGGGGAATTGAAGAAGTGAAAAGTTGATGCAAGTTCCGGAAACAAAATCCGTGAATCTTAAACAGTAAGAAGGTGATTGGATGCGTTTCCAGCCAAGAAGCTGACTGATCCAGTTCAAAAAAGGTCTTCGCCTAAAAATTGGTGAGTAATGGATTTTATTAATGATATAGCAATTGAAAGTAATTTAGAGTTTAAGAACTTGTCAAGTCATAGTTCTGATGCTTCTCTATGGGTATCTATGTATAATCAATGTTTGCTAGCGAATACTGAAATTTATAAATCAAGGTTTACTATAAATAAGTTGAAAAAGAAGCTCAGAAATGTAATTAAGCTTGTTAAAATTTACAATACAATGATTATTGACATACCTACAAAACAGACAGAATCTGAACCTGAACATAGTGATTTGCATCAGGAAGAACATAATTGTCCAGACTGTGAAATCTTGGGTAATTATATAGAGGATATTGAGCAGAAACTTGAGCTACGGACACAATTATTAAAAGACATACAGATTAGTGGTAAACAAGTTTCTGTTGTTACAAAGAAAAAAGATGCTAAAGCTGCCACATCTAAATCAGATGCTGCACAAGCATCTTACATACCAGATGTGCCGGAAGTAAAAGATGATGAGGCAATGCCTGATTATACACGTAAAAAATTGTTGGATCGCGCTTCTAAATTGAAATTGCAGATCCATGATCAGCTGATGAAGATCTTAAAAGATATTCCTAAATATGACGCAAAGGCTGATGCATTTCATAATGCAGATGTTTTTGAATCATATACTGAAAGATTTAATCTTACAGACAATCAAAGAAATCGTATGTACGCTTTATGGCTGCCGAATTATATTTCGCGCAGATATATTTCGACGGTGTCGAAATTGACATAAATGCCTCAGACAGATTAAAACAATTATTGGTTTTGACTACTGGTGAGGAATGTCCAAGCTTAGAATTGCTTGATTCATTAAGAGTTACAATTAACGATGATCCATTTGAATTTGCAATTAAATTTGCAAAGGCATATGAACTCATAATGAATGTAGATGAAGACGATTTAGGATTGGTCAAAGCATTTGTGAAAAAATTTCGGTATCTTGATCCTATTTCTCTCACATTTGCTTTGGAAAAAAATGACCTAAATTCAGCAGCTGAAATCATAGATAAAATTCGCAGACAACTAAAACAAACCAATCCAAAATCAAGAATAGCAGTCATTAAAAAAGACATGCAAAGAGATAACCAGGTTAAATTTAGCCAAGGAACTATAACTCCCAGCAAACATGACAAATCACGACAGGATGACAAGACAGGACAGATGAAGCCAAGAGAGTTCATTTGTTATTACTGTCAAAAGCCAGGTCACTTAAAATGGAAGTGCCAGGCATTCCTTAGGGATGTCCAAGGAAGGAATGCGGTTGGAAAAGAGAACAGGTTAGTTTCTCTTGAGCCATCTGTTCCTCCTTGTCTAAATGAAAAGAAGCCAGTTATGCCTTACACTCATCTGACAGGGCAGGTCAGAGAGCTATCAGTCAAATATGGCTTGAATGCAAATAACTTGCAATCAGTGACAGATGATGCAGCTTTATTGCCAAGTCCATGACTAGAACGAGAATTACAAACGTATAGTTTAGATTATGTCGCCAAGCTATTTCTTGAT
>NW_017307062.1:240308-241427 GCF_000935625.1 Nanorana parkeri | reverse complement strand
TAGATTCGGGAGCTCAAATATCTATTTCTGGACTTAACCTAACTTTGTTGCCAGGATCTTCAGTCTGTACAATTGTGGGATTTAATGATACAGGTAATTCAAGTGCTACATTATGCAAAGATGTTACTTTTGAGATACCTGATAGTTTGAAAACTGAAATTGATATTTATCATTGTCAAGGATCTGAAAATATCATTGGGACAGATGTAATGAAAAAAAGAGGTTGGATAATTGATCTGGGTAATGGAATCATTTGGAAGGATACAATTAATCGTAAGCCTGTGGTAATTGACCCAGCAGATTACAATGAAGTTGGAACCATTTGTGTGGCAGATATGATTGCAGCAGACCATAGATGGCCAGATTCGGGAGACAATCTCGAATTGAAACAGTTGGTGCAATCATATAAAGATCTTTGGAGCCAAGGTAAAAATGAAGCAGGTTTATTCAAAGACATTGAAGTAAACATAGAAGGAAGAGACCCACCGGCTCAAAAGCAATATAAATTACCTCCAGAATCCATTGAACCAGTATCAATTATCATAAAAGAGTTTCTTCAGCAAGGGATTATTAGGAAAGCCAATTCTGTGACAAATAATCCTCTGTGGGTAGTTGCTAAGAGAGATGATCCTAGTGCATTCAGACTTTTGATTGATCTCAGAATACTGAATAAATACACCCCACATTGTGCCCCTATTGTTGCTGAAACTCCTGATATCATGTTAAGGTTGAATGCTAAAGCAAAGGTGTTCTCTGTCGATTACATATTATTGAGTAGTGAAAGTGAAGAAGAGCATTTAATCCATTTAAAAGAGTTGCTTACTATTCTGCAAGAGGCAGGTCTGAAACTGAATACACGTAAAGTTCAGCTCATGAAACATGAGGTCAAGTTTCTTGGGGTTTTGATTAGCCCAGGGAAAAGGCAACCTCTTCAAGAAAGGATTAAATCTATTTCTTTACTGCCAGTACCAATATCATTTAAAACTTTAAGACAGTTTTTGGGATTTATGAACTATTCCAGAGATTTCATAGAGTCATTTTCTGAAAAGACAAGGCCTTTCTATGACTTGTTGAAATTGACCATGGACTGATGAACATCAGTTAGCATTTGAAACGCTT
>NW_017307062.1:238966-240130 GCF_000935625.1 Nanorana parkeri | reverse complement strand
AAAAGGAAGAATCTGTTTGTAACAGAACTCTATGGTAGTGGGTAACATTAATGTAAACAAAACCACAGAAGGTCTATAAAAGAACAGTTCCCTACAACAGTTTATGGGATTTATGAACTATTCCAGAGATTTCATAGAGTCATTTTCTGAAAAGGCAAGGCCTTTGTATGACTTGTTGAAATTCAATGAGGAAAAAGGATTTGGACCATGGACTGATGAACATCAGTTAGCATTTGAAACGCTTAAAAAAGATTTACAGACCGCGCCAGCTTTGGCAACAGTAGAGAAGCAAGCTGCATTTGCTGTACAGGTACACACATCAGAAACAGCGATTTCTGCTGTACTGCTCCAAAAGCAGGGTGGAATTTGGAGAATTCTAGGATACTTTTCTAGACTTTTGTCACCTGTTGAAAAAGGTTTAGAAATATGTGTTAGACAACTGGTAGGAGTTCACTATGCATTGAAAGCTACTGATCACATAGTTGGTTTTAACAAAATAATTTTACAGACTCCACATTCTACATTGAAGTTTCTTCTTGAGAAAAATATTCCAGGTGTTTCTAATCAAAGATTCGCACAATGGCTATTGGCGATTTCAATGACTCAAATAGAAGTTGATCATAATGCCAGATATGTACTTCCTCAACTGATGGAATACAATGGACTTGAACATGATTGTCTATGTGAGGTCCAAAATACGTGTTCTCCTCTTTTTAGAAGGGAGGCAACGGAAATTGATGAACCTGTTTTTGTGGATGGGTCAAGATATTGTGTTTCAGGAAAGTACATCTCGGGTTATGCAATCTGGTACCCGAAAAGAGGTTATTCTATTCAACACAAGTTGCCAGGATATTGGTCAGCACAGAAGGCTGAACTAGAAGCTGTTAAGACAGTACTGACATTAGACAGAGATGAAAACAAATGTCCTCTAATGATTTACAGTGACAGCTCCTACGTAGTGTGGTCACTTACGCACTACCTACCTATCTGGAACAGGAGAGGCTTTGTAGATGCTTCCAACAAAACCCTCATACACAAGGAGACACTAGAAACTATTTTTGAGTTAGCAGAGAAAAATCCTACAGGTTATGCAATTGTTAAAGTACCAGCACATAGCAAAGAAAATGATGAATTGTCTATTGGCAATAGGACAGCTGACACTTT
>NW_017307062.1:230609-238848 GCF_000935625.1 Nanorana parkeri | reverse complement strand
CTTTGAAAATGGAAGAGACAGTGAACAGTGTAACTCAATCATGTCTCATCTGTGCTCAGATGAACCCCATACCAAAAGGACAGAAACCTCCTTTACAAAGAACTCCACCTGCTTATGGACCGTGGTCCACACTACTGCTAGACTACATAGGACCATTGCCAACAGGGAAAAATGGTTTGAGATATGCTTTAGTTGTAGTTGATGTGTTCTCAAAATGGATTGAGATATTACCTGTTCGAAAAGATGATGCATTGACAACTGCAAGAATGTTAATCAATCATGTTTTTCCAACTTGGGGGATCCCAGTCGAATGTGTTTGCGATAGAGGAACACATTTTACAGGTAAAGTCATGCAAGCACTATGTAAAATTCTAGGTGTACAACAAAAATGTCACGTGCCATACCATTCGCAACCAGTAGGCATTATTGAGAGATCCCTTAAAAATAGGATTACAAAAATGTTGTTAGACAGAGGGAATACGTGGGTTGATGCTGTACCTTTTGTTCTGATGAGTGTCAGAAGTACTACAGCTACAGCAACACAGTATTCACCTTTTGAGTTAATGACAGGAAGGAAGATGCCTCTGGTATTCCCAAATGAGCCATATTTATCCACCCCACAGAAAGATGCAATAAGTAAGACAGCATGGTTACAGATGTTGCAAGACAATTTGAATACTATTTTGCCACATGCTGCGTCTCGGATGCAGAAGATGGTTCCTCCACATGCTTCTAAGTTTAAGAAAGGAGGACAGGTAATGATAAAAACTTTCAGGAAAAGTGGACCGTGGCAAAGTAATTGGGAGGGTCCTTTTGAAATTTTGGACACACTAGGTGTAGTGATACAAGTCCAAAGACCTCTCAATTCAAAGAGAAATGCCCGTAGGCAACAAAAGATATGGGTTCATGCTGATCAATGTGAATTGTTTATGCCTAGATAATGATACTGCATTTCTTTTTACAGACATGAAAACTGAACACCTAGAATGGGAAGGCAACAAACCCCAAGGAAAGAGGAAAATTTCATTAAACCAACAAAGAAATGAGAGATGTACGGAGGAAAAGAAAATGAACTTTGCAAGACTTATTTTTTCTTTAATAATTATATTGACTATCATGACATGTGTAATAATTTTTTCAAGACAAGCAGAAGTGAACGTCAACGAGACTGATTTCTTACAGATGAAAGACATAAAGCTTTCCAGACACAGAAGAACATATTTTCTGAAGGAAGATAGTATCGATACAAATGTAGATTTGTTAGGCTATGTCTGTATAGGACATAGTAGTGAATGTTGTATGGACTTCTATTTTGCTCACAGTGGTAATATAGAACTACATGCAAAGATAGAATCAAAAACAGGATTTGTTAAAATGCAAGGTTCGTATGTACATAATAATAATACTGGTACATGGGAATGCAGTTTAGCAAGCTTGGCGTTTTGGTATGTGGTTTTAAAAGGTAATGAATCTACAATTTGGTCTGGAAATATAACAAGAGATATAGTCCAATCAGGTGCCTCGGGTAAAATTACCTGAAGCAACACTCAATTGTTATTTTACCAATTGCAATATACAGATTTTGCTCTCGATGAAAAAGTTCAGAGCTGGAGCAATTAGATCTGTCCTCTTGTTTACATTTCCAAACCAAAGTTATATGTTTGTCTAATCAGGATAAAAATGTATTTCATTCTTGTTATCATAATCATACTTTATGTTCAGCAAGAATTGAAAAAGTTATGACATCGTTTGACTTAATTACCCTAGTCGGGAAGAGTAAAGTATGTTTTCAAATTATGTCAGATGAAGGAAAGGTTACAGTTTTCTTTTCATCTTGTGTACATATGGAGAACATAAATAGAGGTTTGTATTGTATAGAAGGAGACCTCCTTGCTATTAGTGTTGACGGGACCAGAGTAAATATCACGAATACGCTTATGCGAAATATGACTGCTCTTCCTATACAATATAACATATCACAAGTAGATACATTCCCATGGAGAAACTGGACAGATATTATCCAGAAAGATAAAGGGTTATTAGCGGCTTTGTCAAAAGAATTACAAAATGCAGATATCATATTCAAACATGAACAAGGACATTTACAAGAAATTGAACATGAATGGTCAGATTATTCTGGGTATAATTGGTGGTCTAAATTTAAACATACTGTATCCATGTGGGGAAAAACTTCAGTTACATCTGCGATAGGAAAATTTTTATTACATCCTTTAATTATTTTATGTATTATTATTGTTTTATGTATATTAATCCAAATATGTTTGATATTTAGAGTGAAAAAACTTTATAATGTAATCAAAGTAAAAATTAGGAAGGGAGAAGACATTTTGAAAGAATTTATTAGAAGAAAGGTCACTTCTGACACTGTTTTAGGTTCAGAGGACATCACATCTGGAAATGTCTTTTCAAAGCCTGTATGACTGTGAAACGAATGAGTTGTATGACTGAGTATAGTAATATGATTTAAATATCATATTAAACGGGGGCTTGTAAAATACTTAGATTCAAATTTTAATTGGCTTAAAGGGAATCATAGTATGGGCCCATGCACATATATTTACAAGTAACCTCGTACGTTTAAATGAAGATGTATGACTTTGAACAGACATATCTTTTTAGTGGTTGCCCTTGAGACCTGAAGCTATGTAAAGAACTAGTAAAGAAGCAGCTGTTTTGGGAGTGGTTTAAGAACAAGGTTCTGTGTTTTAAATAGAGTTGTAGAATTAAATTGTGATGACTAAAGTAGTTTAGGTCAAGACATATAAAGAAAGTATAGGAGTCGTGACGTCAGAAATGAGTTAAGAATATGTTTACATATGACCTTATAGGATTAGCCAATCATTAACGTCGATTTTGGAATATAAGCATGGGTCGACTTCTTACTAGGACACACTACACTACATCACACTGGAGGCTACACGGAAGAATTTCACACAAAAAGAACTCTAACACGCCCACAAGAAGAGACTTTGTTATTCCACCTGCTAAGAAGAATATTTTGGTCGGAACCTACTCAAAGCCTTAGAGACAAACACGAGGTAAAGACTCAGAACTTTTAAACTCTGCATTAACTAAGAACTATATACTTTGAACTATCTATTTGTATATTACACTTTTGCTATACCATTGTATGCTGCTATTGACTTTACTTTATACAATTAAAGTCACAAGTTTTTCACTCTACAACTGGACATTCTTTGATGAAGACTAATCATCTTAAGACGCTTAAATCGTAAGTGTCAGTCAAGAAATATTATTTTCTAACAGTCTCTCAAACTTCCATACTGTGGGAGGCCCATAAGGCCACTACCCGAGGTCATTGCATAGCACTGGCGTCTAAAATTAAAAAAGACAGATTGGCCACCACAATACGTTTGAAGAAGGAGATAATCAACCTAGAACAAAACTTAGCGTTGAGACCTTCCAAAACACTCCAAACTAGAACACGGCTGCGACACTTGCTGACACATAAGGTTGAAATGTCTATGACACATCTGAGACAACGGTACTATGAAAGGGGCGACAAGGCGCACACCCTACTGGCCCGTAAGTTACGTGAAGAAGCTAGTGGTAGGGGATTGACGGCAGTTAGAGACGCAGGAGGCACCATACAACATCACGGATGTTATCGCTAAAGTATTTAGGGACTATTATACTGATCTCTACAATCTAATAGACGCTGCCTTTACTCCAATTGATGTGCGATCGACTACTCGCGTTCAGGACTATCTAACGGAGTGTGATCTACCGAGAATTACAGCCGATGCACTGGTTGCCTTAAATACAGATATTACGCTAGACAAACTTAGGAATGTTATCCGAGCTTTACCCACCAGCAAATCACCAGGGCCAGACGGATACCCATACTCATACTATAAAACATATATGGACACCCTTCTCCCCCATATGATGAATATGTTTAATGGTTTTCTTCACAGTGCTGTCATACCAACATCATTTCTGACCTCACACATAACTGTATTTCCAAAACCAGACAAGGACGGTAAATTATGTGCAAACTATAGACCTATTGCCCTCCTCATTTCGTACTTCAAAATATTCACGAAAACTATAGCAAACCGCCTAGCCCAATTATTACCAACACTTGTACACAATGATCAAGTAGGCTTTGTGCTAAACCGCCAAGCAGGGGATAACACCCGTAGATTAGTAAACCTGGTAGACATTGTAAATAAGGAGAAACAGGAGGCATTGTTAATCAGCCTTGATGCTGAAAAAGCATTTGATAGGCTTAGCTGGCCATTCTTACATGCGACACTGTCACATATGGGAATCAGGAGCCCCTTCGCCCAAGTGGTTCATGCACTATACTCAACACCTTCAGCTTCCATAAAATTACGAGCAGCGACTTCCGCACCGTTCCATATACGCAACGGCACTAGACAGGGCTGCCCGCTGTCCCCTTTGTTGTATGCCCTCTGTATTGAACCTCTTGCGGCACGGATTCGCAAGTCACCAGACATAACGGGGATACAGATAGGAACACAACAATTTAAACTAGCCTTGTTCGCAGACGATGTAATCCTCTCTCTAACGTCCCCACAACGGTCACTGCCAAACTTGCAATCGGAACTACATAGTTACTCCATGGTATCGGGATACAAATTGAATTTAAGCAAAACCGAAGTCCTCCCACTGAATATACCCCCAGCTAAAATGATCTCCCTACAAAATATGTTCCCCTCCAGTTGGAAAAGTGACAAAATTAAGTATCTGGGAATTTTTATTACGAATAATATACACTCGCTATACGCGACCAACTATAAACTATTGTTTCAAGCACTACGTTTACAACTACAAAGATGGAACTCTTTGAGATTGTCATTTACGGGTAGATTGACATCGGTTAAAATGACATTATTACCAAAACTGTTGTATCATTTTGCCAGTAAAAATGCCGGCCACAGACTTGAGATCTTTTCAAAAGGAGGTATTACACTATACACTGAGTGGCCAGATTATTATGACCACCCCATCAGTACTTCGTTGTGCCACGAGATGACTCCACGAGATGACTTCGTTGGGCCGCCTCGTGACTCCACAAGATGTTGAAAGGTGATGCGAGGAATCTGACACTGTACTGTTGGCGCTTCTGTTGTCTTGTACCAGTCTTGCCACTCTCCGTTCTGCCCTAACATTGACTAGTCGCTGACGGCCACAATTTGCACGTTCAGACCCAGATTTTCGGCTGACTGTCCAGTCTTTAAACACTTTAACAACAGCTGCTCTTGAACATTTAACAAATTCTGCTGTTTTGCTGATACTCGCTCCATGGCTCCGAGCGCCAACAATTATCCCACGTTCAAAGGCTGTTAAATCGCATTGTTTACCCATATCTTCATAAAAAAATCACTTCTACTGTCCTGGTAAACAACTTGCTTCCCTATTTATAATGGTCTGGCCCTCTAGCAACTTCAGTGCGAAATTATAGCTAATTTGCCTACAAACGTCAGGTGGTCATAATAATCTGGCCACTCAGTGTATATGGGATGGGAAGAGACACCGGGTGTCACAAAAGATACTACATGCTCCGACGGCAAAGGGGGGTCAGGCCCTACATTTCACTACCTATTACCAAGCGGCCCAATTGAGAGTAGTGCCAGCTTTGTCAAGGTTTGATCCTCCTACAAACTGGGCGACAATAGAAGGCCTTTGGCTTACACCGATCCACCCTAACGCTCTGCTATGGTCCAATCCAGTACAACTACCCAGGGGCGCTCTGCTTTCCTCCACAGGGCTTACGTTGGAAATATGGAACAAGGTTAAGATATCCAAAGGCCTGACGACGGCTCAGTCCCCACTGACTCCCTTTCTGCTGAACCCAAAACTACAGGCCACATCCCAGGGTGGGGATGTGGCGATCCAGAGGTCTTTTTCACCTTCGAGACCTACTAGATAGGGTCACAAATAAGATAATAATAAGATCACATAATATATGCGAAAATGGGAAAGTGCCCTGGCAACCACAATCTCAACCCAGCAATGGGAACGTATATGGCGGATGGCAGCAAAGTCCTCAATTTGTTCGGTATATAGAGAAAACCAGTACAAAATAATGTACCACTGGTATCACACACCAGACTTTCTCCATACACTCAACCCAAAGCTATCCCCAAATTGCTGGAGATGTGATAGTGCTAGAGGCACCCTGTTCCACATATTCTGGACCTGCACTGGAATTCAACCCTATTGGGGGGTGGTCAAACGCATCCTAGAACAGATAGTGGATCAGCCACTCTCCGGCCGTCCCATACACTACCTATTGGGTTTGCCCTTCCCGGACCTCTTAAGGACTAATAGGAAATTGATTGCGCATATCCTCACGGCAGCCCACTGTCTCATACCACTACAATGGAAACAAAAACTCCCCCCATCAAAACTTGATCTTTTTGCCAGAATCAAAGATGTACAGGTAATGGAGTACCTGACAGCATGGCTAAATAATACAGTTGAAGCCCATAAAGGGGTGTGGAGACCGTTGGATATTGCTTTGTTATAAGGATGTTAATTTAACTGTAGATGCGTCAAATTAGAAAGGTAATTGATGGATATTGATTTCAATAGATAAGATAAGCCAGAACGAAATTTTATATGCTATAAGAGGACTTCCCATTTTGTTACGCTAAAGTGAAACAACGGAAAAATGTTTGTAATATGGTTTCTGGTGAAATGTTGATTGTTATCGATACCTCACACGTTACGTAAGTTTTGTATCTCTTATATGCAACTTTAATAATAAAAAATTGTCAATTTAAAAAAAAAAAGATATTGAAGAAAGCGAAACAATTGTGGATGTATTGCCTCATGCTCCCATCCAGAAAAGTGTTCTAATTGGGAAGCAAGTAAATATAGCCAAGCACTAGAAGGAGCTAAGCCTCCAAAATCCATGGGTCTTTGTGGGGCAACAAATTTCAGTCGGGCCTGTTTTCGCTTCCAGATAAGGTCTCTGAAAATACTTTCAATTTGTCTAAACATTTTAGAGGAGATCCAAATTGTGGAGTCGTGCAAGATGTACAATAGTTGTGGCATCCAAATCATTCTGATAAGATTGACTCCCCCAGCTACTGAGAGAGGCAACTTAAGCCAGGCATCACATTGAGATCTAAATTAATAGAGGGAACAGATTGAGAGTAGAATAGGCGGTGAGTTGCAGAGGCAGCTGAATACCCACATAAGTAATTTGTGAGCATAGCGTAGGAGCATCTTAATCTAGTGTATCTGATGTAAGGTAGGTAAAGTTATGACTGAGAGATACCTAGCAAGATCAGCATTAGAGTATGTTGCTTTAGAGATATATAGTGAGGCATACAATTGGGAGAAAATATTCAGTATATCATGCTTATCTGTACAAGTAGGACCAGATGGATCTCTGATTGACCCAATACATGAGGGTGATTGTTGAGAGCGAGAAATCTGGGCCAGAAGTCTACCAGAGGCATCCCCCAAGAACACAAGGTCACTGGTGGCCCTGGTCCAGGCGGCTTGTGTAACATCAGTACGCTCTGGAATACCCACCACACGAAGACCCGTATGACTGAAGACCAGATAACCTCAGCTCGCAAACTTTGTCGCGCAAAGATGTAACATACACAGGGCTGAGCATTTGATGCATGATTTTAATTGTTGCACATATGACTTTGTGTTTATCACTCTGTTCACATTTTTTCATGTTGTGTAGTACATAGTACATATGTACATGTACTCTTTAGTACATATTTTAAAGCATATACTTATATATCTTATCGTTAGATCACATATTTCACTGAAGTGAAAGCTCGGCACATGATTGTCATACATGTTTTAGATATTTTTTATTTATCTTGAGTGCCTAGTAGCTCGTATTTGCATTTATTTACTGGTGCTGATCACTTATTGTTTTCACACTTCTTTATTATTGTTTTTAATATCCCCAACCTTTCCCGTTCTGGAATGGGCACACTCCTGCTAGTAAAAATAGTATGAGAAGAAAGATGGGTTTAGACCTTATTCACACTGAGCGATTTGTAGCGCGATTTCAGCTCCAAAATCGCTCAAATATCAGCTCAATGTCGCTCAATGTAGCTTGTCCAATACATTTCAATGGAGCTGTTCACATCTCACAGCTCAATGTCACCTGTAGCTCGTCGCTCAAGCTTGCAGCACGAACCAGGGGCGTAGATAAGAGGGGGATAGGGGGGTTCAATCCCCCCCCCCCCCA
>NW_017307062.1:220379-230521 GCF_000935625.1 Nanorana parkeri | reverse complement strand
GTGGGAAGGGGGGGTTAAACCCCCCCCCCCCCCAGAGTGTCCTGGCAGTGGCTAGCGAGGGGGGGCAGAGGGGAGCATGTGCTCCCGGGCACCAGCGTTCAACACAGTTCTGAAGGCTCCAGAGAAGAGCATTAAACATGCACGTCTACAGAGATGCCGGGGATGTCCTATTTGATAAAACATCGGTGACGGCTGCAGTAGAGCTCAATGTTTTTTCACTGACGCCAATGTTTTATCAAACAGGACATCCCCGGCATCCCTTCAGATGTATCAGATGTACATGCCTAGCCCTGGATGATCAGTACATGCTTCAGTGTGGGCCCAGAAGGCTGCATGGAGACAGAGCGGGCAATCAGGTAGCAATCAGGAACAAAAAATTATTTTTGTTCTTTTTTTTTAAGATCCACCAAGTCTCCCTACCTTATGAGAACTGAAGTGGATCCTTGGCCTGGGGTCCAGTGTGGGCTGTTGTGCTGTGATGTAGCTCCATCCATAGATGCATTGCTTGTACAGCTCCCTTGCACCAGTGGCGGATCCAGGGGGGGGGCAACGGGGCAATTGCCCCCCCGAGATTAGTGTCCCGACTCTCCCTCCACGCTCTGCCGCAGCCACCCGTCCCGCAATGTGTAGTGACAGCTGTCCCTCCTCCGTCTCCGTGTCACAGACTTTACTGCGGTTCACTGTAAAAATGTTGTACAATGAACTGCAGTAAAGTCTCACAGAGGGACAGCTGTATGTTCCGGCGTGTGCGCTGTGCAGGGATCTAGATAAAACAGGCGGCTGCCTTTCATTCACAGTGACTGTTAGCCTGGCGGAGGCGGAGCCTATATCCGTCTCTGCAGGCACCGCCAGGCAGCCACAGCCACAGCCACATCCTAGTATGTGGGTCAGCCTGAGTGAGGACCCTCTCCTGTGACCCCTCCCCTCCACTGGCCACCAAGGAGAGGTGCTGCAGCCTGCATGTAGGTGAGGTTGGGGAGTCTGTGGCTGATGGCTGGCTTGGGGGGATTGGGGGACTGTAGCTGGGCTGGTGGTATTCAGCAGTGCTGTATAATGATTATACAGCACTGCTGAATACCACCAGCCAGGGGTGAACTGACCCTTCAAGCAGTCGGCACTGCCCGAGGGCCCGCGGGTGTCAACCCCCGCCACCCACTAAATGAAGCCCCCGGCCGCAGGGGCAATGGTTCCCTCCTTCCGCCGCCTCTCTGCCACATGCACCGCTACAGATGCGGCTCTCTAATCGTGCGGCCGCTCACTCCTCAAGGGGTACTTGGGAGGCCCCAGCATGCACCCCTCTAACATACTTGATTATAGGGCTGCATCTGCCTGCTCCAGCCAGCCCGGATCGCCTCGGTATGCCCTTGAGAAGCGAGCGGCTACGCAATTAGAGAGCTGCATCTGTATCGTTGCAGGTGGCAAAGAGGAGGTGGAGGGAGGGAGCGAGCCACTGCACCTGCGGCCGGGGGCTTCATTTAGCGCAGGGAGTTCGGTGACGGGCCCTCCGGCATCTACTGCGGGCAAACTGGCTGGTGCGGCCACAGGAGAGCCCTCACTACCAACCAGGGCCCCCCTGGGCCCCCACTGACCACCAGGGTAAGGTGACCAGTTTTTTAAAATCCAGGAACATTTTTAAGGGCTCATTCACACTGGAATCGGCCGACACATACAGCTCCGTGCACGGCCGTATCGGGCAGCTCTTGGGAAGGGCAGGTGCTGCGTGTGATTAGTACACAGCCCCCATTCTTCTCTATGGGACTACGCGGCCATACGCCGCCCTGCGCTCACCCGTCCTGCACGTCAGTGCGGGTGAGCGTACCCGTATGCTGACAGGATGGATCTTGTCTGCGTCTGAGCCAGGAAACATGCACACATACGGACATGCTGGGCGGGTGAGCATAGGGGGGGTGTAAGGCCGCATACACCCATAGAGAAGGACAGGGGCTGCGTACTAATCATACGCAGCACCTGTCCTTCCCCGGAGCTGCCCGATACGGCTGTGCACGCAGCATGGAGCTGTAGGTGCGGGCTGATTCCTGTGTGAATGAGGGCTTCCAGTCTTCCTTTCTATTCATTTTGCTCTCCATATTATATTATATTGTATACTGCCTAAAATATTAACCGTTCTGTAAGCAAAACTTAATTTTCTGGCAGTGCCCATCCCGAGAATAGACTCTGGATCCGCCCCTGCCTTGCACAACCTGTAGAGGTGCCGAGAGCCTGAATGTTACATCACACCGGTCCAGGCTCCTCTAAAGGACATGTGAGGGAGCTGTAAGCAATGTACATATGGATGGAGCCCACCCCACCTCAAGCTGACACTTGTTGCTAAACAGCATATTTTAAATGGCTGCTTGGCGCAAGAACTGACAGTGCTGCGATAGGGGGAGGCTTAGGAGCCTCTCACCTAGAAAAGTGGAAGGCACATGTGGACCCACTGAACACAGGGTCACGACCCACTTTTGGGTCTCGACTCACCAGTTGAGAACCAAGGGTCTAGAGCATTGAACTGTGGATGTGTGATTTGTGTGTGTGTGGGTATGTGTGGGGGGGGCGCTAATGAAAGACTTGCCCCTGGGCGCCTCATTTTTTACACAAATAGAGCCTTCTTTAGGTGCTATTTAATCGCCGCTAGGTTTTTTTATTTATTTTATTTTTTATATAAATGAAAAAAGACCAGAAATTTTGGGGAAAAATGACATTTTCTTCAAATAAAATCAAATTTCTTCCTAAAGTTAGGCCAAAATGTATTCTGCTAAATGTTTCTGGTAAAAAAAATCCCAATAAGTATATACTAAGCGGTATGTGTGAATTAGTAAATACCAATTATAAGTCTTTTTAAAACATGGTTTTTATCCATATGGTGTCAAACAACAAAATTGGTATTGCTCAGGGTAAAGGATTGGTTTAGGAAAGATATGGCTGGTATACAGTATATTTTTTTCAAACCTTGGTGTGTCTTCTAGATAAAGTCTTATAATTTGAGGAAGCTGAACCCCCCCAGGACATTTTTTTATCTACAGCCCTGATCAGGGGTGCCTCAAAATATTCACACAGCATCAAGAGCCACAGCTGCCGCAGAGATGTGAAGAGGGGACTGATGTCTCCTGGTGTGAAGGGAGTTTCTGATTTAAAAGGAGGAACTCTGACTGAAAGGGGGGCTCTGATGTAGAGGGGGAACTGTGATGTGAAGGGGCGGCTTGTAATGTGAAGGGGGAATCTCTAATGTGAAGGGGGCATCCAAATGTAAAGAGGGACTCCATTATGAAGGGGAAAACTGCATTTTTTTGGTGTTTTTGCCTGGGGCCACACTTTTTTACACTTCAGACTGGAGTGCTTTGAGATTCTGCAAACTTTTAAAGGGTGGTGCTGCGACTCGAAAAAGGTTGAGAAACACTGTGTTGGAGTACCAAACTCATAGGTAGAAACCCACTCTCGCAAAGCTGCTATAAACTGTACTCTGGATTCATCATTACAGCAGAACTCTCGGCACAAATTTTATGTACCCTTACAGTGGGGCTGCCGCTGCACTGCAAGGGTTAACTGCTCATTTGTGACTAGGTTATACACTGTGTATAGAACGTGATGACTCAGGGACCCTAGACCGCTGCAGCGGAGGGGGAGCAAGGGGGATGGGACTGCTCTAAGAGCCGCCTGGCTCCGAGGATCAGGTTAGTATAACTTTTTTTTTTAACCTAGATGACAAGCGCTTAAACCAGGGGTCTCAAAGTAATCTGTGGCCTACAAGTAAGGCACACTGTGACGGATCACATACCCGATTTGCGGGAGCAGCTGCACGGTCTGCATCTCTGTTGGAAACAGACCACAGAGCTGCTCCTGTCACTGCCGCACTGAGATCCTTTTGGCCGGCGTATTCACTGAACGAAAGGATTGATTAGTAAGGTCTGAACCAGACCTTACTAATCACCACTGTATAACCAGGGATCGTGCCTCAGCGCCTTCTCCCTGCAGAAACATATGTAGGTGAGGGGGCTCTTTGTTTATTTTATGTCATTGTAAGGGGTAATGTAATAATGGTGGGGGGTGGGGAATGGGGGGAGTGTATTATTGTGGATTTGTGAGTATGTGTGTGTATGTATGTATGTATGTATGTATGTATTAGGCCCTATTCACACCTGTATGTTTTGGTGTGTTTAGGAATTTCTGCATCAGGAACTTGAGTTTTCCTGCAGTAGAAATTAGGGTTGCACAGATACCAAGTACAGTACTCGGTACAAGTACGAGTACATGTACCGATATTTTTGAGCTCCAAGACTAGATTATGTATGTATGTATGTATGTATGTATTAGGCCCCATTCACACCTGTAAATTTACATGGAAGTAGGGATTCCTGCGTCAGGAATTGACATTGCCCGCAGCAGGAAACCCTAATCTGGCATTTACAAGTGGCAGCTGTCACCCATTCAAAGTAATGATCAGGTGATAACCGCTGCATGTAAACACTGGAACACCGCATGTAATGGTATGTTATATGATTAAATGAGATTAGAAAACAATCAATCAATCTCCCTGGATGAATGATCGCATCCAGGGAGAGTGATTGATTCCTAACCTCATGTAATCATATAATTTACCATTGCATGCAGTGTTCCGGTGTTTACATGCAGCGGTTGTCATCTGATCATTAACTTGCAGTACATTTTCTATAGAGACTTCTGCGCTCGATTCCTCTTAAAAAATGGGCGTTTGGTAGAGAAGAAAACGTTAAGATCATGATCGGTCTCATCTGAACGAAGGAAGATCACGGCTTCAAATAGTGTGAGGAAGGAGTTTAATCCCACAAGAAGCGCTTTGAGACCCAAGGGTCTGAATACAGAGGTGAGAGGCTTATTTTTCAGAGCACTGGTGTTTTTTTTGACCACTGCAGCAAAATATTTTTTATGTAAAACTGGTTTAAATATCATATAAAAGAAATTACAAGAGTGGGCAAAGTGACGCACGAAGAAAGACTAAGAAAACACATTTTTTTCTCTGTTTTTTTTTTTTGAGACCTTTTTTAAAGATAATCACTTTGACTTATACAAACAGTTAAGAAGATTGAATTTTAAATCGCCGCTTCACATATTTGAATGATCATTAACTTGAATGGGTGGGTGACAGCTACCACATGTAAACACCAGATTAGGGATTCCTGCTGCAGGAAAATGCAAGTTGCTGATGCAGGAATCCCTAATTGCACCTAAAGATACAGATGTAAATGGGACCTTATATGGGACCTTATTGTGTGTATATTAGTGTGTGTATTTCTGGTTCTGGGTGTATGATTGTGTGTGTGTGTGTGTGTGTGTGTTTGTGTGTGTGTGTGGGGGGGGCTGCATATTTCTATGTCTGTGTATCTCCGTTTATCTGAGAGTAAATGCAGATGTAAGATACAGATGTAAAGGAGACCTTATTGTGTGTATATTAGTGTGTGTATTTCTGGTTGTAGTAGGGATGGGCTGCATGTTCGACTCGACCATAGGTTCGACTCGAACATAGCCTGTTCTAGCGTTCGCTGAACGCCGAACATTACGGGATTCCGCACATACTGACAATGCACACATATACACATGTATACATACTGATACGACACATACAGAAACATTAACACACCTACCAACATCACTCACAAGAATTCTGACAATATACACAAACCATCACAAAAATATACTGACTATTGCATACAAAGAAACCATCACAAATACATACAGACATTGGAAACACACGCAGACATAAACACTGGTATCATATATAGTTCAATTTTATTTTTAAGTAGGACATTTTACAAGTGGCCCCATGGGAGAAAAAATGTTTCCAGTGGCCCCAGAGTGAAATGAGTTTGAGACCCCTGACTTAAACCTTGCAGCGTGGGGGTAGCTCCATTGCAAGTGTTAATAACATTTATGCCCGGCGTTAGTCTTTAAGCTGTCAACATTGCTGGAATTTATATTGTTCTTCAATCATGTTTACTCTAGGCACAAAGCAGTTCTTTAATGTAGTGAGAGCTGTTTATCTGCTGCTGGGAAGTATGGAAGAGTAGTTGCAGAGTACTTTAATAACAAGTTCAGGCATCCATAAAACAGGAACAGGAACCAAAACAAATTTGTACAGATTACAGAAAGTATAATACATGTAACAACTGTAAAATGTGACATTGACAGGCCAGAGAGTGAACATGCTACACACTCTGTGCCCAGTAATGTTACAGGACTTATTGACCAACACAGCATGGAAGTGAAAGAAAACATCATAAACAAGGAAAGGATGACAGATGATGTCTGCAAGCTTTAAAGGTAAGTGACCAGAAGTCATTCAAGTATTAACATTATCATTCTTTTCTATAATGCCAATAAAGGAGTCTTGTCTTAATAGAATTCTAGGATGTGCTGTCCCCTACACAGCCTTTTGCACCAGGATTCTGTGAGAGATTAAGATAATTGTTGGGAATCATTCAACTGGGCTGATCCACTGCCCAATGGTGTCCACACTGTTGTGGCACTGAAGATACTCATCAGAGGCAGCAGGGATTAGAGGAGTAGCTCCTTGTGTTATTCAAGTAAATAACCGCTGACCCAACCAACATTTGGTCTGCAAGGGGACATTCTTCCCAGTGGCCAACAACGTAAGGGGTGCCCTTTCCCACTGACAGCCAATATAAACGGGTCCTTTCTCTCACAAGTACTGATGTGCCAAACATACCTGGGTTTGTTTTTTTGGTGGGTTTTGCAAACTTTACTTATGTCCAGGTGCTGAATCCAAACCTCATTGAAGTCAATGTAAGCCAAATCTTATATCATTAATGGCCAATTTCTAGGCTAAAAGACAAGGGATTGACAAACAAAGGGCATGGGAGCTGTGCAGTACTATAGAGGAGGTGTACCAAGGCAAAACAATTCTGTTTGGCTTAGAACAGTGATTTTAATAATCGTAAAAAGGCAACACTAAAATTGCACAATTTATATAAATATCATGCTTTGGGAATGCCCCAAATTTGCTTGTTAAATGTATACAACCTACTGGACATTTACCCCCCAAAAAAGCTGATTAAATTATGGGAAAAATACAGCTCCTAGCTGCTTCATTCTGTTTGTAAACAAAGCAGCTGGGAATTCTCTTAATCTACAGC
Source organism: Nanorana parkeri (assembly GCF_000935625.1). Taxonomy (NCBI): domain Eukaryota; kingdom Metazoa; phylum Chordata; class Amphibia; order Anura; family Dicroglossidae; genus Nanorana; species Nanorana parkeri. The sequence continues at coordinate 223,394 of NW_017307062.1, read as the reverse complement.
AGACCCTTATGCCAAATGAGGGTCTTCTATTGATGCTAAGGGGATCCCCTAAAGAATATGCAGGGTTCCCCCAAATTCCAAACCAGGCCCTTCGGATCTGGTATAGATTTTAATGGTGCCCCCCAAACTTTTAATTTTTTTAAACTATTTTTACATTGATTACATTTAATATTAATTTTAAAAACTGTTATTTTTTTTAACTTTAATTGCTATCACATGGGGGGCTTAAAAGCCGGTTATTATGGGCTACCGGCCCATAGAAGCGATCTCGTGGCAGCTAAGCAGCCAGAATCGCTTCTAGTGTAAAGCCGACAGTCGGCTTTACAAATGTAAACAAAATCTTGTGGCAAAAGGTGCCGGGAGTCTGTTTAAACTATATGTCACTGGTCATGAGGGGCTTAAGCTTAGAAAATAAAAAAGAGGGAGCTGTTCAGTTGCCATGAACAACTGCTCTGGATTCTGTCTGCCCCAGTTTTGATAAATTCCCCTCATTGTCATAGTGCTACAAAGGTACCTATAGGCTACTTATACTTCAAGGGTCTAGCGACCGCTGACCAGTTCCATAGGTTCTGCATTAGACATGAGGACACCAAGGGACAGTCCACCAGCTGGAACAGAGGAGTAGAAGTATAGAGCAGTGACCCTCGGAGGAGCAGGGACCAGGTAAGTAAATCTGCTTTACTCCAGCCCCTACAAATAAATGAGAACTAAACACTTGCAGTGCAGGGGCAGCCCCACTGCAAGGATAGATTTCTGGTTTACCTGGAGATGGGCTTTACCCCTTAAGGACCAAGGCCTTTTTTTAGTTTTTTGCTTACGCACTATAATCCACATTTTAGGCCAGAAAATTACTTTAAACACCCATTATATATTTTCTATATAACAAAAAGTCTGCGCTCCTGGAAACAGCTAAAAGCTATTAACCCCAAAGCTGCTATGAAAAAAGGAGACCCTTATGTGTTTAAATTTGACACAGCGCTAGAGGTGAATACATATACTATAACTAAATACCCAGTGTTATAAATGAGAGTTTGGACAAATCCTCATAAATTAGTGAATATAAATTAATAAAATAGGGAATATTATAACCAATTAAATCTCCGTGGAATTCTGTCAGTGAAAAAACATTGATTTTTTAAAAAGCAAATCATATAGTGTTAGATACAGTGTAACAAAAATATAATGTAACAAAATATTCAGTGTAAATATTTTAAAAAGTTACTTTCTAATTTAGTCCCAATATATATTGTGACAATGTTAGTGAAGAAAAGGTGATATGAGTGATACATATTCAATTAGTGAAGACAGAGGTTCTTCTTCATCTCACCTCAAGTGTCAGCTTGAGGTGGGATGGGCTCCATCCATATGTGCATTGCTTACAGCTCCCTCGCATGTCCTGTAGAGGAGCCTGGACTGGTGTGATGTAACATACTGGCTCTTGGCACCTCTACAGGGTGTGCAAGGGAGCTGTACAAGCAATGCACATATGGATTGAGCTACATCACATCACAACAGCCCATACTGGACCCCAAGGCCATGGATCCACTCCAGTTCTCATAAGGTAGGGAGACTTGGTGGATCTTAAAAAAAAGAACAAAAATAATTTTTTGGGGAGTGTGTATGTGTGTGTGAGATTATATCTGTGGTTGTGTGTTTATGAGGGCCCATTCACACTAGTACAGTGCGTTAATCGCACAGTCCCGTGCGATTAACGCACTGTACTTCGCAATCGCACCTACCACGCATTTTGGTGTGAGAAGTGCATTGCATTGCCATTCATTTGAATGGCACCCCAAATGCACCTCCCACCCACAGTTCTATTGCCCGCATCGGAACGCACAGTACCGCAATGCCGAGCGTTCCATTGCAGTGCAACTTGGGTTGCGACCTAATGACCAAGGACAAATGTGGGTCCTGAGGTTACACAGGTTGAGAACCACTGCTCTGGACCAACTGTTCCCTTGCCTATGTTTTCCCCTCCTGATCCACCTTCAAATCACCTCATTCTCCAGTGCTGCTTTGTTAATTTAGGAGCCACTTCTGGGCTTGCTTCTATTTTCCCAGTGGTGTCCCTTCTAATCTGTCATTGTGGAGAGACTTGAGTAATTTCAAGCCTACACTCCATGGTGGTTCAGGAGGGGTGCTGTGGCACCAAAAGAAGGGAGCACAGAAGCGGGTCTAAAGCCACTGATTCACCATGGAGGCCCACCACATAGCAATACATTATACAGCAATGCAGAATACCACCAGCTATAGAGGACTACAAATCCCATCAATATATTATATAGCAACGCAGAATAATATGACGCTACATACTCTGTGTTGCTCCAGGGTGGTGGGCTGTGTTGAGTCTCAGGTGGGTTGTGCGGAGTTTCAGGTGGGCTGTGTGGAGTTTCAGGTGGCCTGGTGAGGTCTCAGCTGGCCTGTTGGGGTCTCAGGTGGCTTGGTGGGGTCTCAGGTGGCTTGGTGGGGTCTCAGGTGGGCTGTGCATAGTCTCAGGTAGACTGTGCAGAGTCTCAGGTAGACTGTGGGGGTCTCAGGTGGCCTGGTTGGGTCTCTGGTGGGCTGTGCAGAGTTTTAGGTGGGCTGTGCGGAGGCTCTGGTGGGCTGTGCAGAGCCTCTGGTGGGCTGTGCGGAGTCTCTGGTGGGGTTTAACGTTTTCGTTTTATTTATTTTTTACTTTTTATCAGTTTTTTTTCCATTTTAATTTAAATTTTTTTACTTTTTTTCACTTAACTTTATTGCTATCACACAGGGGCTAACAAGCACCTGTGTGATAGCATTCAGAAGTGACAGGTTCTCTTTATGAGCCTGCCCTCCAGTACAGACTCGGGACATAGGGAACGCACTGGACTCGGGACACAGGGAACACACTGGACTCGGGACACAGGGAACGCAATTGGACTCGGGACACAGGGAACGCACTGGACTCGGGACTTTGCAAAACAGTGGACTTAGGACTAGATTCAGAAGTATACTCATATATAATACAAGACCCCCCCCACCCCGCCCCCG
>NW_017307062.1:218529-220042 GCF_000935625.1 Nanorana parkeri | reverse complement strand
CTCCTGCTACCTGATTGCCAGCTCTGTCTCCGTGCAGCCTTCTGGGCACGCACTGAAGCATGTACTGATCATCCAGGGCTAGGCAGGCACATGCACATCTGAAACATCTGAAGGGATGCCGGGGATGTCCTGTTTGATAAAACATTGGCGTCAGTGAAAAAAGATTGAGCTCTACTGCAGCCGTCAGCTTCTCTTTAGACTGGCATGTTTCATGCTCTTCTCGGGAGCCTTCAGAACGGTGTTGAACGCCGGTGCCCGGGAGCACGTGCCCCCCTCTGCCTCCCCCTCCCTAGCCACTGCCAGGACACTCTGGGGGGGTTTGAACCCCCCTACCCCCCCCTTATCTACACCCCTGTATCAAACCCCAAAATGTTTTCATAAATGCACTTAAGTTACATTTAGTGCCCCAAAACACAATATAAAACCCTTTTTTATCAAATATAAAAGATGAGGTTACAACAAGTAAATAGATACCCAACATGCCCAGGTTAAAAATTGTGTGCATCTGTGAAACTGCGACAAATTTCAGTAACCCAAAAAGTCCATAGACAACACTTTAAAAGCCCCTTCAGGCCATCAGTTTAGAGATACATGTAAATATTGACCCTGGAAGTATTGCTTTCAGTCTGGCATGTGTGGCAATACCCAACATGTATAACAAGATTGCCGTTTTCGTACGAGGGGCGCACCTGACGCTTGTTTACGTGAAGGCGCGTGTGCTCACGGGGGCGGGGACTTTAAAAAATGTTTTAAAATATTTGTACATTTATTTAATTTAATATCAATTTTAAAAACTGTTATTTTTTTTAATTGAATTGCTATCATATAAGGGGGCTTTAAAGCCCCCATGTGAAAGCATATTGGCAGTGACAGGTCCTCTTTAAGGTAATACTGGGGGTCCAAAAGACCCCTACTATCACCTTTTCACTTTAAATAAACTATTGAAGTGCAGATCGCACGTCAATAACTTATTGCTGGGCTTCAGGAGTAAGGATGGTCTTGATGTTCGAGTCGAAGAACAGGTCGACTCGAACATCAGTAGTTCGTGTGTTCGGCACCGCACAGTGCCTTGTGAAACGCTGATTGGGTAAAGCAATGCAATTCTGTTTATTTATTTTTATTTTGCCGAGTCGTCGTCGTCGTGGACAACACTGGACATCATAGATTTACGTCGGTGAATCCATTTTAATTTTTTTAAATAAAAGACTTGTCAAAATCATCCCTTTTGTTTTTTATTAAAGGATTTTTTTCCTAAGTCTGGTGTATTTTTAAAAAATGTGATTAATCCCTTAGTGAATGGGTAGGGGTATAAGTACCCCTTACTCATTCACAAGGGGGGGGGGCACATCTGGGTGCCCCATTATTAAAGGGGTACCCAGATGTGAATACGCCCCCCTGCCCGCACCCCCACAACCAATGCCCCAGGGCTTGTGGGAAAGAGGCCCTTGTCCCCATCAGCACAAGGACAATGCCCCCCCCCCCCCTCTTTTTGGGGGGCGGTGCGCTCCTGGAC
>NW_017307062.1:170786-218477 GCF_000935625.1 Nanorana parkeri | reverse complement strand
AGCAAAGGGCAATGCCCCCCCCCCCATTTTTGGGGGTGGGGTTCCTCCTTAGAATTCCTACCAGAACTTGAGGGCCTGGTATGACTTTGAGGGGGAACGCCACCCACTTTTTTTTTTTTTTTAAATGGGGACTCTCTTAAAATTCCTACCGGATTTTAAAAGGGTATTTTTTTCTATGTTCCAAAGTTCGAACTCGAACTGAACTGAGGTGTGTTAGGCTCATCACTATTCAGGAGCCCAGCAGTGACAGCTATGGGACCAGAAGTGATGTAATCAACGTCGCTCCCAGTCCCTTAATGCGGGGAGGAGATCAGTGAACGGAGGTTCGCCAATCTCCTCCCCAGCTTCCCGTTGGCACCCGACATGCCAGTCCCGTCCCGCAGGAAAGGCAGTGAAGCCCAGGAAACATGCTCAGCACTGCTCCCAGCCCGGAGTGAAAAAAACACAAGGGCGCAAAACTTAAGTGTGGTTGTGACATAAATTTGGGCTAATATGCAAAAAAGAACTATTAATGAGTGTGCACTTACGTTTGGATGAAGGGACCAGATGAGGGGCAGCCACGGAGGAAGATCGGGAGTTCCCAGATCAATGTTCAGGTCTTGTGACTGATGTGCTGCAAGAGCTTGCCTGTCACGGCTGGAAAGCGCAGAGCTGAGCACCAAGGGGGAAGGAAGGTGGTGTGGAGTCACCGTCCCGTGTTGCTTCTGTGTGGACGGGAGTCTGAGCGGTGAGGGTTGAGCGCTTGGTCGGGCTGGATGGTGATCACGTGGACTGAACATCTGTCATGCAGCTGACAAGCCAGTGTTCAGTTTGGGAATCAGTCCTGTCCCTGTGTGTCTGGTTTAAGCGGCGTGTAGAACGTCTAGCGGTAGTGGACGGAAGAGGGTTAGGGAAGCCAGCGGGTAGTAGGAGTGAGGTTAAAAAGGGGCTCTGTAAACACCCCTAGCTATGCCAATCTCACTATGGGCTTTTGGAAAGACCTGTCCATATGGGAACACAACCCCTTTGCCTCCCATCTGGTCTTCTATGGCCGCTACATAGACGACATTGTCATCATTTGGGATGGCCCGCCAAGTACATTCCACCATTTGTTGACCATTGCAACTCAAACAATCTGGGTCTGTCATTCACACACGTGTCCAACCCAGACAAGCTTATTTTCCTAGACCCAGAACTCTCCTCTGACGGCAACACGATCATTACCAACAACCACATCAAACCTACCAGTGGAAATTCATATGTACATTTCCAAAGCTGCCACCACCCCAGATGGCTCAAAAACATCCCCAAAAGCCAGTTCTGCAGGCTCAAACGCAACTGCTCCAAGGTTACTGATTTTACCACACAGAGCCAACTTTTAACCAAAAAATTTAAAGAAAAAGCCTACCCAGACACACTTATTCACGACGCCCACTCCACTTACCTCCAGCCAAAATTTGCAGATAACAAAAAACGATCCGAGCCCGAAACCAACGTTAGGTTCATCACTACATATAACAACAGCCATAACTCCATACAACGCATCATCCGCAAAAATTGGCACATCTTAAAAGAAGACCCCAGACTGGTCCCACTTATTCCAGCCAAACCATCAGTCACCTTTAGGAATGCCCGTAACCTCAAAAACCAAATAGCCCCCAGTAAGATACACAAGGGCACACCCAGTAACACATCACATCAAAAACTCGATAACAGAGTAGGCACGTACCAGTGTAGAAAACCACGCTGTCTTACCTGCCAGTTTATCTCCCATGGGCAAACCGAATTCACAGACCACCTGAACAATACCTATCCAATTAATTACGTGTTCACACGACCACGTAGTTTATGGCCTCAAATGTCCTTGCAACATACTGTACATTGGACGCACCATTCGCCCCTTAGACAGAGGATAGGCGAGCACAGACGCTTCATCGTGGACGGCGACTGCGACCACAGTGTCCCCAGACACTTTGCTCTAAAACATAACAAACGCATCCAAGACTTACACGTTTTTGATATTGAACAAATCCCGGAGCATTATTCTCACTCGTTTCCAGAGGCTATGTAGACAGGAAACCTTCTGGATCTACCGTCTAAATACCCTCGCCCCCACAGGACTCAATGAGGAACTGGAGATCTTAACCATCATCTAAATAACCACACATGTCACACAGTGACGGACAAGGCCATACACGTTCCCATAAGACACACTTCAACGCGATGACACATTCACATAAGCGTTTATCTTCACATGCCTTGTGCCAATAATATATAAACACAATTTGATCACAAGTTTTATTAAGCTAACAGTTTAAAAAAAAAAAAAAACACATAATACCTATTCGTTCTCCTTTGATATAATTTTCTCCTCTTTATAATTTTCCTTCCCCCCCCTCTTTTCCTCCCCGGTTGTAGACCATTCCTCCAAACACCTGTACTGGCAATCCCTTGCCTTTTAGTCAAACAATGAATGGAGTATCAACCGCTCACCGACACACCAACGACCATCGGTACACACAGCCATCAATAGGACACTATCGGCCAGCGGTGTATATAGCCGCCTACTTAAAAATACATTCCTGGACCCTGGTGTCACGCAAAATACTGTGATGCAAAACACAGTGGCCTCGAACAATAACACACACCTGTACCACTATTTTAATTTTAATTTTTAACTTGTCTTTGAACTTTCTTTTAACTCCCTCTCGAACATAATTTTTACTCCCTTCAAGTTCCAATAAAGAATTTCGTTTGCCCCCCCCCCCCCTTTATTTATTCCTTATAAGATCGTTCTTAGGTCATCAAACATCTTTTTATGTGCTCAGATGGGCACTAGTGTTCTTTTAATAACAAATCAAATAGCCAACTGATCAATTCTAAGGTATCTAATTGTTTATACACGACACTCATTTGCTTTCAACTGAGCCCAAAGTCGCCAACACTAGATAAACATCTCCACCTCTGACACTATGTATAGTAGCGCACTTGCTACTTAGCTCCGCCCAGCTGTCACTTTTAAATCAGCGGATTCCCGCCACTTGGAACACCGCTAGAGCTTGAGAAAGAGAGTATTCTCGAAACGCGTCGCTCCCCGGTGTTTACAGAGCCCCTTTTTAACCTCACTTCTACTACCTGCTGGCTTCCCTAGCCCACTACCGCTAGACGTTCTACACGCCGCTTAAACCAGACACACAGGGACAGGACTGATTCCCGAACTGAACACTGGGTTGTCAGCTGCATGACAGATGTTCAGTCCGCGTGATCACCATCCAGCCCGACCAAGCGCTGAACCCTCACCGCTCAGACTCCCGTCCACACAGAAGCAACACGGACGGTGACTCCACACCACCTTCCTTCCCCCTTGGTGCTCAGCTCTGCGCTTTCCAGCCGTGACAGGCAAGCTCTTGCAGCACATCAGTCACAAGACCTGAACATTGATCTGGGAACTCCCGATCTTCCTCCGTGGCTGCCCCTCATCTGGTCCCTTCATCCAAACGTAAGTGCACACTCATTAATAGTTCTTTTTTGCATATTAGCCCAAATTTATGTCACAACCACACTTAAGTTTTGCGCCCTTGTGTGTTTTTTTCACTCCAGTCCGCACAGGTCCTCCTCGTGTTTCTAAGGGCAGCACACTGTTCATTCAGGGGCCCCTTCTGAGAGCGCTGTTTTGTTGTTTTTTTATTACTGCTCCCAGCCCGAACATGGAGGCATCTGTGTGAACAACAAAACATTTTGTAGGGTCAGGAGCGGCTAGTACCGGGGCCTGAACAAGTGCTTGTTTAGGCTGCTGAAGCGCTGCCTCACACTCCGGGGACCACAGGACCTGTCGGGGAAGACTCTTACGAGTCAGGTCAGTCAGGGGTTTGGCGATGGCGCTGTAATTGGGGACAAACCGCCTATAGTATCCTGCCGTACCCAGGAAAGCTAGAACTTGAGTCTTAGTACGGGGGGTGGGCCAGTTAGCTACGGCTTCCACTTTGGCCGGTTCGGGCCGCTGCTTCCCACACCCCCCTCGGTGACCTAGGTACTGGACCTCTGACATTCCTATGTGATATTTGTCGGGTTTAACAGTCAGTCCTGCCTCTCTAATACGGTCCAGTACAATCCCATGGTGCCTTTAATTGCTCTTCCTATGTGTCACTTTAAATGGCTATGTCATCTAGATAAGCGCAGGTAAATTCCTGCAATCCATCTAGTAACCTATCCACCATCTGCTGGAATGTGGCCAGAGCATTTTTCATCCCAAATGGCATGACCCTAAATGGGAACAGGCCAAATGGGGTGACAAATGCGGACTTCGGCACAGCGTCCATGGCTAAGGGGATCTGCCAATACCCCTTATACAAATCTATAGTAGTGAGGAAGTTGCCCCGGGCAATTTGGTCTAGGAGCATGGGATAGGCGTCAGTTACCGTTCTGTCATTAATTCACCTATAGTCCACACAAAATCTGGTAGTGCCATCCTTCTTGGGTACTAGAACCACTGGGGAGGCCCAGGGGCTATCTGATGGTTCTATGACCCCGAGATCAAACATATCCCGGATCTCCTTCTGCATCAGGTATCTGATACACGGTCTGTCTCAATGGGTCGGTGTATTGCTACAGTATTATAGCCAGGCAGGGTTGAGAACATGTCCCGGCGCTCCTGGAGCAACCTCTGGGCTTGTTCCTTGGAGTGCGGGTTGAGCCCCTCACCCAGACGGACATCTGCTACTCCCCCTTGGGCGTCCTCTTCACCTGGCACCTGGTTCGTTTGACCCTTTCATCTGAACATCGGGCTGCTATGTAGGTGGTATCGCAAAGCTGTTCTATGATCTTGTACGGTCCCTGCCATGCTGCCAGGAGCTTGTTCTGCTTAACCGGTTTAAGTACTAGTACTTTTTGCCCTACTTGGAAGGTGCGCTCCCTGGCTGACCGGTCATACCACCTATTCTGTCTCATTTGTGAGGCTTTGATATATTGTCCTGGACCAGGGCGGTCAACCTCTGCAGCCAGTCCCTAAACTCGATAACATATGCCACCACAGGGATCCCTTCCTCTACCAAGGCTCCCTCCCAATGTTCCCGTAGCAAGTCTAAGGGTCCCATAACTCTCCTCCCGTATAATAGCTCAAAGGCGGAAAACCATGTAGCTTCTTGGGGGACCTCCCGGTACGCAAACAGGAGATGGGGAAGGTGGCGTTCCCAGTCCTTATGGGACAGGGCAAATGTCCAGAGCAGCTGTTTCAGAGTGCCATTAAACCGCTCGCCAGTTGGTCTGTGGATGGTATGGGGAGCTGTACAGGGGCTTAATCCCACAAAGCTGGCAACAGTCTCTGCTTGGGTATCTCTCAGAGCCACCGCCTCGGGATGCCGAGTAGCGTAATCTACTACGGTCAGGATATATTTCTTGCCCGTAGGACTAGGCTTAGCTAGGGGACCGACCAGGTTCACTGCTATAGGGCTAAAGGGTCCCCCTACAATGGGCATGGGTTGTAAATTCGCCTTAACGGAATCCCCTTTCTTCCCTACCCACTGACATACCTCACATGACCTACAGTAGTCCCGTACGTCACCCGACATACCTGACCAGAAAAAGTTCTGGGTCAGACGGTTCAGTGTCCTCCTGTGCCCAAGATGGCCCGCTAAGGGAATATCATGGCCGATCTTCAGCAGATCGCACCGGTATTTCCTGGGCACTAACAACTGTCTACAAGGGATCTGTGCCACACCTCGCCCTGTGCCACACCTCGCCCCGCTCCCCCGATGATTCTATATAACTTTCCTTGGTCCCACTCAAATCTAACGTCACCCACCCCTCCCGGGTCTCTCCCTGCCTGCTGTCTATAGGATGCTAACGTTTCATCCTCTAATGTCTCCCTCCCAAAGTCTGCGGGCGAGTCTCACCTCAAAGAGGGGGTAAGGGCATCACAGTCGAGGTTAGTAGGACTTACCTGGATCCCCTCAGAGAGTGGTTGAGGAGCTTCTCGACCCTGTTGACGGGTGGTAACGGGGTTTACTTCCTCTCTGGCGACCGGAGCAAAAGGTGGAGGTGAGGAGTCCCAAATCGTTGCAAAGGAGAACATCTGCAGGTAAATCTTTCATTAGCCAGATCTCCATATCCCAGGCTCCGGCACCCCAGTCGAGATGTACTCTGGCTGTGGGAATGCGGTATACATGTCCTCTGGCTACTCGGACAGCCACAGAATGACCGGTCTTTGCCAGGCTAGGAATTAAATGTGGCTGGACCAGCGTGAGCATGACTCGTGTATCCCTGAGACCTTGAGCCAACCGCCCATTGATACAAACTATCTGCTGGAGATGCCGCCGGTTGTCCGTAGTGGCTGCTTGCAAGGGGTTGACTTTGTGTAGTATCCCGAAGTCCTCATCTGCGGGGTCGGTTTCTCTCCACGCTGCAGGAGTAGATGTTTCGTGGTATGGGTCTCTTTGCAGGCAGTAGGCAGTGGCCCGTGCTGGATTAGGGCTGAGTCGAGCAGGCGGCTGACGATTTGGTTACAGCCATAGCATCTTGGCCCAATTCTGCGGGGCTCCACTACTGACGTGCACCTTGCTTCTCCCCCCAGTATTTCAGCAGGCAGAGGAGCGACTCGGGGTGGGGGGTGGAGCTGCGGCTGAGGTGCTTCTCCGGGCATCATGGAACTCATCTGCGAGTTTGGTAGCTTCCGCCAGGGTCAGTGGTCTCCGGTCACGGACCCAGTCACGCACCTCCGGAGAAGTATAGTTATGAAATTGCTCCAATAAAAAGAGCTGTGTCACCTGCTCTATGGTGGTCGCCTGACAGCCTTGATTCCAGCTTTTCAATGCATGATGTAGCCGGTGCCCCCCCCCCCCCCCGTGCATGTGTCCTTGTCCCCCTTTCGCAGGCTCCTGAACTTGACTCGATATGCTTCAGGGGTTAAGGCGTAGCGGGTGAGCAGCTGTTCCTTCACTCTCTCATAGATTGTAGAGTCTTCATTGGCCACGACCCGGAGCGCTTCTGCTGTCCACCCTGTTAACTTGCTTGCCAGGATAGTGACCCAGTCTGTGGTCTCAATGCCCTGCAGGACGCATTGTCTCTCCAAATCCTGGAGGAAACCATCAATGTCTCCATCCCCCTTTGCAAAGGTCTTGAAGGCAGCATAGGGCAATTTATTTTTGTCCGTGATGATGGAGACCTGGGATGGGGATGCTCCCGCGGACTGCTGCGGCAGTTCAGCCACCCCCAACCTGGTAGTCTCGGCCAGTACAGTGAAGATCACATCACATAGGGACAAACGCCATTTCACCTCTCTCTGATAGTCAGACATCCCCGACATCTCGGAACGGACATTGCTCACCCGGTCGTCCTCCATCAGCTCGGCAATGATAGCGCCTTTGGGCTTGTTGCTGGCGACTTTTCCCCGGGCTTCCAGTAAATTCTTCAACATGGACCTCTTGAGCTTGTCGTACTGCTGTTCCATTCACGGCTTGATGGCCTCTCATCCGATGATGAGGGCAGGGTCGCGGTGGTGGTTTGAATGTCTCCTTACGCAAGGCTGAGCATCCCACCGCTTGCCACCAATGTGACGGACTCTAGTACTCAGGATGAGTATGTCCGCCGCTGCATTCTTCCTTGCTCAGGAGATATTGCAACCCTTTGATGTTTATCTCCCAGCCACTGGTCGAGACTCAAGTGTAGGGTGAAACAAACTCTGATTTATTGAGCAACTGCACAAACTTTTATACACAAAGTGATCAGATAAAACTAAAATCGCATCCCCCTTCTCCTCCCCAGACATTCTGTCTTCACAACACCACAGGGGTCCACCTCCTAAATAGCTCCAGACAGCCATAGCAGGAGTCTGGCCAGAATGTCATTGCCCTGAGCTCCTTCTGAGTACAATGGGGGAGATAATGAGGGGGGGGGGGAGCTAACAGTCTTTTCATAATGGAGATAAGGGGGGGGGGGGGGGCTGACAGTCTTTTCATAACCAGGTCACACAGCATAACACACTTAACTATAACCCAACACCAATACACATTTAACTCATAAATTCATCACCATGTCGTCACAGTGTCCGCCTCACTAAGACGACAAAGAGTAAAATCAAAATGTAGTTTATTTAGTCTACACGTGGGATACATTACAATGCTAGCTGATTCAGAAAAGAAAATTGCCAGGTATAGTAATGCATCAGTGTGAACCAGCACAGGCAGATCCTACCTTTGCTGGGATCTAAGAGAGTTATTCTAAAATAATAAGTTCATCATCCTTAGTAGTATACAGCCTGGGTATGTATGTACTCTTCCTGTTCCTGCTCTACCAAGTGCCTGAGAAGTTGTCCTGCATGACATTTTAATGCCCTTCCAGTGACTTATCCATTTCTCATTAACTGATATAATCCTCCATTCTTTACACGTAGATATGAAAACCTCTTTATATTTCACAAAAATACTCCAGTCCATTTATTTTACTGATGAAATATTTGTTTTTAACTACTGAACAATAAAAAACAATTTCAAAAACCAACTAATTGATGGAAATTATAGAAGAGACTTTAACATAAGGGATAGGTCACTGTTCTAACTCTTTCAATTGTATATGTACATTACAATTCAAGATATTGATCTGTGTAAACAATAGTATTTTTCATCAAAGTCACTAGGGTAGTCTGAAAACGTGTGAAAATAAGCCAAGACCTTTTCCTACTGGTTAAAAATATAAAATATTAACATACAACAATTGTCTTCCTAGGACTATTTTTTGGGGTGGTCTGACTTGCTTCTGCAGAGTACTGCTTTTAGTTTGTTGACTCGAAACAGCTAGAGAGGGTGGAGAGCTAATATTTTCACAATAGCACAGTTATTAACCAGTGAATTGACATATGTATAGCTGTTTGATATGGGATTCAAATTATTGTGTTCCTACATTAGCATGGAAATAACAGTATACTGTAGATCAGGGGTCAAAATTTCAAGTCCTGAGCTACTAGCCAGGCATTAGGAGTTACTCGCCACCAGTTGCCCACCTAACCCCTACCCTGCCCCGTGTGGAAATTTTGAGCCCTGCTGTAGATTATATTTTCTCACTGCTGTAAACCCCATAAAACAATAGAACAGGAATAACCTACATTACTTTCTTGGCAGAGGGGCTGTTAATAAACAGTCAAGTCGGGGAAACAGTAGAGTAAGAGAGAATCAGCTTGCAAGAACTTCAAGGAACAGCAGAGGGTGACAGGAAGAGAAGGCATTCAGACTGTGCTACTTAGCGAACATAGCGAGAAATTCTGCAGAATTCACAAACTCTGTCCAATAGAACCACATTTTCCTCCCTATGGTTTAGGGCGGCAGTCAGCTCCTCCAGGACACGCATCTTGTCAACCTTCCGTAGCCACAGTTGGAGAAGCAGAGGGTCTGAACGCTTCCAATAGAGAGGGATGCAGGCTCTGGCCGCATTGACCAAATGAATCAGTAGAGAATTCTAGTCTAGAAGAATTTTAGTCTTGGAGAGTGGCACAAGGTGCAAAAGGAGAGCTGCGGGGTTATCCACCAAGGAGATGTCAGTCAGTTGTTCAATCACTGGGAGGACTGTGTTCCAAAACTCTCGGATCCACGAACAGGACCAAAAGACATGAAGCATTGTTCTGGGCTCCTGTCCACATCTGCAGCACAGCGGTGGCGTGATAGGGAGCAACTTGAGCAGGCTTACTGGTACATGGTACCATCTAGTAAGAATTGTGTAGCCTGTTTTCTGTATGTGCTGTTGATAGAGGCCTTGTGGGCGAAGCGTAGGAAGTACTCTGCCTGTTCAGGGGAGAAAGAGCCGCTCAAGTCCCTTTCCCACCTGGAGAGGAACATCGGTGTAGGGGATGTTGGTACTGATACCTAAAGTGTGTATACTGTGGGCACGCTGGTTCAATGTATTCCCCTTTTAAGCATAAGGTCCCAAAGTCTGTTGGGATGGTATTTGGGGTCCCGGCTCGGAAAAAAAACGGGTCAAAAAGGATCGTAACTGCATGGCCTGCCACTGAAGCAGTGGCAGCGAAAATGCATTGGACAGGGCTTGTAGACTGGGGACACCCACGGCAGACCAAAAATGCGCTACCCAGAATCGGTTGGAGCATAGGAGGAGGGAGAACGGGCCGTCTTCAAGGCCTGGTGGAATGCCGGGTTTCTCACTACCGGGGTCAATGTGGACGGTAGGGTCCTCTGGGAGAGAAGACCCAGAACAGATTGCAAAATACGCATCATGGTGCTGTCCAGTGGGTGGGTGCCCACGTCCATCGTGTAAGCCCGATCCAGCCAAAGTAGGCCTGCTAGGGGCAGTTTGCTCCAGATGTACCCAGGGTTTGTCCGATGTCAGGTTACACCACTCAAGAACCTGGGCCATATGAATCGCTGTGAAATACCTGTGAGGATCAGGGAATCCAATCCCCCCCCTCGATTTCGGCAAGGCTAACAGGGTCTTGTTCAGACGATGAGCATTATGGGATTAAAGGAAAGACGTAAACTCCCTTCTGACCTGCTTGATGAAGGAGACCGGGACAGAAACCGGGAGTGTCTGCAAAAGGTAAAGCAGCCGTGAGAGGATGTTAATTTTGAGTACTCTGTTTCTACCGAACCATGATATCGTGCCCTTCGTCCATTTCGCAAGATCTTTCCGGATCACCGATAGGAAAGGAGGAAAATTGGCCTCGAAGATCTTGTCCACAGTTTGGGTTATTTTGGTACCTATATACGAGATGTGAGTCGTAGACCAACGAAAAGAGAATGCAGATTTGAGCGGATCCACGCATAAACCTAGGATAATAGTTCCATGTAACCCCAAGAGGTCTGAGGGGGGGGTCTCCATAGTTCTAGGTCCATAGCCAGTAGGAAGGAGGCTAGCCCTCAGGCTCCTCCAGCAGCCCCAGTGACGGTTCAGTCCGTCACAGAGGTCATTAAGATTGCGCCTCAAAATCCACAATTCCGCCTCCACTGCAGCCACAAGAGATTGTTTGTGTTGGAGTTCCAATTTTTGAATCCGTTTAAGCAGATCCATTAAGGCCCATGTGCGGGACCTCTTTACATAACTTGCCTGTGAGATGAGGACTCCACGAATATAGGCAGCAGACCAGAAGGGTAAAATAATACAGAACACACCCAACAATGGGACCCCGGGGCATTAGGAGACCAGGGGAGGATGTGTAAGCTAAACCACATTAAAAAGGGTGTCTTTTGATCAAAACATCCCACCTCATCCCTGCCCCTCCACCCCAGACAGGCGTCCACTGCCGGGACTTTTTCAGAGCAGTCGCTTGTCGCCGCAGGTTTGCCCGCACCCCCCCGAAAAAGGAGGGAGTGGTAGGCCCACCGGGCCGAAGCACGACCGCCATCTGCCCCACACAACCAGCCATTGAACCCCGTCTCCCACTAACTGCATATATTAGGGACAAATAAACAGAACAATTGTAAAGTGCAAACAGCTAACTGATTTATAAAAACACTTAACTATAAGAAAACCTGGGTTCGGCCACCCAGACGGCTCCGGCGGTGTGGCACCTTAATGGCCGAAGGGAGGGCCCGACCACCCAGCCATGGGGAACAGCAGCCTGGACACACAAGGCCGCCTGAGAGGTTGACCGGGGGCTCAGACCGGATCTGCCAGTGATGGGGGGCTCCGCTGACACTGAACTCCGGGCCGCCCGTGCCTTCCTTGAGCTCGGGGGAGAGGGAAGAGTCCCAACAGGCCTCTAGCATGCATTGTCAATGGAGTAGAGAAGCTTGGTATGGGGTCAGCAGGAAGATGGTCCCACCATCTGGAGCCTGTGAGGGTCCCTTGTTATTAATGCTTACCCCCGGAGGTTTGGGATATGTCCAAACATGCGTCCATGTGTCACGCCTGTACGGACTGAGGTAGCGTGGATCGCAGCTGTGGAGGCTTCTCAGGGTTGGAACTCTGGTTTCACTCTCTCAGTTTTAACAGAGAGTTAGAGTTCCTCGCATCACAGCCTCAGTTTAAATTATATGGTTAATGGATGGGGTTAACTATGCAAGTAAGTTGAGAAGTAGTGGCAAATGATAATGAAGAGTATAAATGCAGGAGTCCAATGAGTTATACCCAATCTGGTGGAAGTACAAAACCCCCAATGTAACTTAAGCTTATGCAGGTAACTTTATAACAGTCCAACTGAGGATGGGTGCAACGGCACTTAGAGTACTTGCGATTTAGTGGAGGTGTCACAATGGGAGCAGTAGAGGCTCCTGGGTGGTATCCGGATCCGGGGTATGCTGGAGGGCACAATCTGGAGGCTTGTGGAGGGTCCCAGGAGACAGCAGGCGTTTCTGGCTCAATATTGGAACGCCATGCTGTCTCGACTGGGCATTTAAATAGGCCACTGATGGACAGGAGGAGCCGAGGGACGTCTCGGCGCACTTCCGCGTTCCACGGTGGAACGCACGCGGTCCCGAAACCCGGAAATGAGGAGCGTGCGCTCCACCCTGGAACGCAATCGACCCAGCAAAGGAGCGGCTGGCCGTTACACCATGGCCCAGTTACCGGTGCAGACAGACAGTCCATAGATAGACAGAGGGCACCGCCCAATAACTGTGGTAGGGGAGAAAACTCCGTTAGGTATCACCGCCACGGCTGACTGTGGGGCCCTCAGTCCTCTCTAGCCGTTGGACCCCTGACCTGGTTCCGCCGTATTCCAGAGCAGGTTCTACGTCTGTGGGATAGCTGGGGATGGGAAGCTATTCCGGTACTGTCAAAACGAAAGTAGCACCTCATCTGCATATGATTAGATGGAAGCAATGTCCCCATTTGTAGGTAGCTGCAGCCGAAGAGAATAAAGCCAGCAACGTGTGCATCAGTCTCCGCAGGTAGAGATGTCCGGCAGGATGGTGATGGAGGCGCCGTCAAAGTCCACCGACTTCTTCGCCCATGCTTTATGCATCATCCCCTCCTTCTGAATAAAGAAGTGGATGCGGCACAGAACATCTCTGGGGAAGTCACGGTCTGCAGCCAGCGAGTTATTGACCCTGTGGACTCAATGGGGGTAGCAGGATCACGGTCCAGCAGGGTATTAAGTAGGGATGTCCCGATACCGGTACTAGCATCGGTATCGGGATTGATACAGGGCATTTTGACAAGTACTTGTACTTGTCAAAATGCCCCTATACATAGCGCCGAAGTTTGCGCTATTTTTTTCCCTTACCTTCCGGCTGCTGTTCGGTAGAGCAGCGGGGAGTCAGCGCTGGTCCGGTGGGAGGAGCTCCAAGTGGGGTCCTAATTTAGCTGGCAGGCGATCGGGCAGTCACTGGCCAGCTAAATTAGGACCCCACCTGGAGCTCCTCCCACCGGACCAGCGCTGACTCGCCGCTGCTCTCTCGCACAGCGCCTCCGACGACCTCACCAGCGAGGCACATCGTGAGGCACCATCTTCGAACAGTGAGTGAGGGCAAGGGGGGTCCCTATGTAGAAACTATTAATATTAGCAGAAGATAGTTGTAAATGTATTGCCTGCAGTGTGTGCTCTATATGTACAACATATAGAGCACACACTGCAGACAATAGATTTACAATTATCACCTGCTAATATGAATGGATTAAATGATCCATAGTACATAATATGTAGTTGTACTTTGGATCATTTAACCCATTCCTGTTAGCAGGGGAGAATTGTAACTATTGCTGCAGTGTGTATTCAATATGTAGTACATATATACAGTACATATTCCCAATACGCTGCAGTAATAGATTTACAATTATCCTCTGCTAATATTAATAGGTTAAATTATCCGTAGTACAACTACATATTATGTACTATGGGTCATTTAACCCATTCATGTTAGCAGGGGAGAATTGTAATTCTATTGCTGCAGACTGCAGTGTACGGGACATGTGTGCTGTATATGTACTATGGATCATGATTTAACCTATTTATGTTAGCAGGGCAGAATTGTGAGCGCCCTCCCACAAGCTGAGCACCGAGACATGATGCAGCGATCCTGCCCAGCGCTGACTACGAGAGGCACCACGTGGGGCAACAGGGATCGGAGTGAAACTGTGAGTGAGGGAAGCTGGGACAGGGCTAGCTGTAAATATATTGCTATAATGTACTGGACGTGTGTAATGTATATGAAGTACATATATAAAGCACACACCTCTACTACACTCCAGCAATAGATTTACAATTCTCCCCTGCTAACATGAATAGGTTAGATCATGATCCATAGTACATAACATGTAGTTGTACTATGGATCACTTAAAGTCACCTGTCCCTTTAAAAAAAATACATGAGGGGAAGTACTTGTACTTGTACTTGGTCCTGAGAAAGTGGTATCGGGACATCCCTAGTATTAAGGATCGCTTGTGCTGTAAGGCGGAGGTCAGTCGGAGCCGTGGACTCAGGTATGCCCCGCAGCTTGATGTTATTGCACCCGTTTCGATTCTCCCCGTTGTCGACTTAGAGATGGAGCAGGGTGTACGCTCTGGCCTGGGACACCACCACCGGCTCAAGGGCCTCTACACGGGCCGTGAGGGCTGCCTGCGAGGCTTCAGTCTCAGATACCATGCTGCTCTGATGAGTAACTTCTATCTCTCTGCATAGAGCCCCCTCCACTCTCTGGGCGAGAAGGGTCGATATATTCCTTCGTGGCCAGAGAGTGCAGCACCACACCCAGGTTGGTCTCCCACACGGTGGATAGGTCCGGCATAACGTGGGCAGTGGCGGTCTCGGGTGGGGGTCTGGAGCATCCACAAGCGGAGAGCGGGAGGGGGACTATTCCACTCCATCCGCTAAGAGATCTCTCTGCGGCGGAGCCATGTGGGCGCCCTCATGGTTGACCGGAGCCATGACAGGAGAGGTTCCAGTAGAAGAACACCGGCCCTGGGAGGTGAAGAAGCCTGTAATCAGGCGTCGGGCAGACTGTCCACTGGTCTTGCGAGCCTACCTGCCTCTGCACACCATCGGGATCAGAGCTCGAAGGGACACATCTTCACAGCTCCATCGCTTGGCCACGCGCCCCCCAAATATTTTTATATATCAATAAATACACTTGCTGTCTGTGAGGGCATTCTAGAGTTACTAGCAAACTGTGGGGGTGACTGAGGATAAAAAGGCTGCAGGTGTACAGTTTTGTGGTAACACTATTTTGTGGGGGCATTGGCTGTTTATGGCACTTAAGGCTGTTTGTAGGTAGCTGGTAGTTTTGTGGGGGCACTGCATGTTATTGGGGGAATCTGTTTTATTGGGGAAGCTTTTTGAGAAGCTGCCATTTTTGTTGATGTTTTATGGGGGTACTGATTTGGGACTTGAAACGTATCAAGTAATTACTGAATAATAACATAAGATATATCTTAGCGCTAAAGGTATAACTAATATGAAACTTAGTACGACCAAGTGATATAGTGAAATTAGGGTTTAGGCGGTCTAGCCCTAAACCAAGTGATATATCTTACATAGGATCATAAAAGAAAAAATAAAATTAATAATTACACGAGGGTTTTTAAAAATTTGGGTTTTTAAAAATTTGTTCCTGAGCTGCTTGTGCCGGCCGGATTTTTTTGCCTGTGTAAGTTACTACTTGTAATAAAGCTATATGTTTTTGCACGCTACACTATGAGGGCTCTCTCCTTTTTTCATTTTTGAAATATTGCGGGACCACGGCAAGGTGTTTTGTTGACACTGCGCCTGAGACGATCCAGCTTCACTTCTGGGATACAGCCAGCGCTACAAGGGAGAAAAATCAAAACACTCACCTTGCAGGGACTGAGAGTAAAAAAACCTGGGTCCAAGTTTGAAAGCACGATTGCAGGCTCAAGTGTCACTAACTAAAAGCCTTCGATCCAGCTCCATTTGGTGAGTACCCACCCAAGAGGGGCTGTTGGACCACCGCTACGAAATATATATCACCAACAATATATATCATTAACAATTTCTTTTGCACACGTTTTTTACGTTTATTTTTCGCTGAACATTTTATTTCAACTTTTTTATAATATATTTTTTGCACGGATCGTTTATATATTGTTATATATTCGATGTCTTTACACAGTGGTTGAAATGTTTTTATTGTCCCAATCATTTTCTGTTTTTCCACAGCACAATTGAATTATTCATTTTCTTTTTTCTTTTATGATCCTATGTAAGATATATCACTGGGTTTAGGGCTAGACCGCCTAAACCCTAATTTCACTATATCACTTGGTCGTGCTAAGTTTCATATTAGTTATACCTTTAGCGCTTTGATATATATTTTTCTCGATTGCTGATAGGATTCTTCCATCCTCTTTTTAGAGCTGCTTTAGGTCTTAATTTATTATATATTTCCACTTTAGTCTCTTTTCCAGAAGCGCGGATTATCTTTTTCTCATAAGATATATCTTGCTTCTACACTATCCTCGAAACCCTGCACTTACATCTCCAAGAGAAGATGCAAGACAGGGACATATTCTTTTAACCCGAAAAAAGGTTCTCCATGAATTTCATAACTATATTTCCGATCTCTATCGGGGTTCTATGTCTAATTCAACGGATGCTATAAACACCTTTCTCAGTAAGATCCAGGAACCAATTTTGTTTATTGTGGAGAGACATGGGCCTGATCAGGTCAGGAGAGCGATTGACATTGTCACCTTACTTCAATCGCATTGGGATGGGGCTCCCCACAATCTGGGTATCTGCTTTTGGTTGACCTTCAAAAGGCGTTTTGACTCTGTCTCCTGGCCATATCTACTCACACTGCTTGATTGTTGGAGTTTTGGCCCTTGTTTTCTATGAATTTTGCATACCCTTTATTCTAAGCCTACAACACAGATTTATATGCAGGGATATCTTTCAGAACCTACCCACATATACAGAGGTACCTGACAAGTGTGTCCTCTTTCTCCATTACTATTCGCTATAGCGATTAAACCTCTTGCCCTTTTAATCTGTGACAGTCTTGATATTACATGGGTCTACTGTGGTTCTCGTGAGCATAAATGTGCCTTATTTGCAGATGATCTATTACTTTTTGTGACCTCCCCTTTAACCACTTGCCGTCCGCCCGTTGTAAAAAAACAGATGGACGGCACTGCAGCATTGGTGGGTTGCCGTCTCCAGACGGCATTTTTTTTCTGCTCGCGCGCACCCCCTAGCGGGCGCGCACGGGCAGAAAAGACCCGACCAAAGCAAACACTCGTTAACGGGTGTTTCACATATAGACGATCGGCGGCTCCATAGCCTTGTTGATTTTTCCTTAATATAGTAAAAAAATAAAAACCCCAGTGGTGAATAAATACCACCAAAAGAAAGCTCTATCTGTCCCCAAAAAAGGGTATAAAATTCATTTCAGTACAGCGCTGCATGACGGAATAAATGTCAGTCAAAGTACCGCAGCGCTGAATACTGAAAAATGGCCTGGATGGGAAGAGGGTTTAACACCGCGGATGTCAACTGGTTAACTTCATTTCCTAATATTTTAGGAATAATGGATGGGTTCGCTACTGTGTCGGGACTCCAAGTCAACACCTCCAAATCTGTAGCCCTCAACATCAATCTTTCTCTAAAATGATGGTGTCGGCTGACTCATGATTTTCCTTTTACCTGGAACACTGACTCTCTACAATACTTGAGGATTAAACTAACGCCATCTTTCTCCCAACTATATAAAATGAATTACCCCCTTTGTTTAAACAACTTTGGGATGGTATGAACAGATGGTCCTCTTGTAACTTATCTTGGCTAGGTCATATACATGCAGTTAAAATGACTTTACTTCCAAAAATTTTATATTATTTTGGGGCCCTGCCGATTCCTATTATTCGGTTGGGCCTTTTACATTTTCAGTCTTCGATCACAAAATTTATTTGGGCTAATACATACCCCATACTGTCCAAATCTATCCTCTTTAAATCGAGGTGGTCTGGTGTACCTGATTGGATCTTGATGGAGTCACATTCGACATCTGGTTTACCTGTTTACTTATTAGTGGCTATCTTCTAAACAGAGGCCAGTAGTTTTGGCTCCAACATTGTCACATTTATTGGACTTGTTGGACTGACTGCCTAAAATTGTGATCTTATTCCTCCCACACCCCTCTGGCCCTTTCTTTGGTAACCCCATTTTCCCTCCGGGAACTCAACCCAGGGTGTTTCAGTTGTGGATCAGTAAAGGGCTATATCATATAGGAAATGTTTTTAAAGATTGCAAGCCATTATCTCTAAACTTTTGTCAGACTACCTTACAAATACCAATCTCGGAAATATTTAAATTTAGGCAATTGCAACACTTTTTATGTTCCTTGGAGATGCCCGGGGCTGATTCCCCTTTGCTGACCCACTATTAACGTTGCTGTGCTGGGACGGGAGGGGTGGGATAGCTCTCATCTACTCATAGGCCCATTTTCTATAGATAGGTGGCATCAATGTTGCTCCTGAGTGTCTCAATGCCTACTGTGAGGATTAGCTCCAGTAGTGTGTTAAGGACACTTCCACTCACTTAAGTTTTCTTTTTAGGGCTTCTTTGCCCACTTTTATTGGTTCAAAAGTTTTAAAAAATCCACGCAGGTTTTCCCAACAAATAGTACCCACAGTACTGGCAACAAAAACACTGATTAGGCTTCTTGGCTTGTACCTTCAGCATCTGGCTGTTTGGACCCTCTGGTCCTCTAGCTTTGTCTGTTTCTCTCACAATCACACAGGCTGGTCCTCACCACACTGATGTATTGCCACACAGGCTGTATCACACCAGCTTGCCACACAGGCTGGTTCCAGGGTGGAGCCTTCCAGACCCCTGCACAGAGACCTCCTCTGTCTCCCAGGTGGAACCACTCACTTAGCAGCCTGGGATATCTTATGGAGGCCCTAATGAGCCTGCTTCCTTCACCTGGGCTGGTTACCTCTAGGCCTCCAGCACTCGCAACACTTCCCCCTAGGGTAAGAACCTCAGCACTACACCTATAACTGGGCCCAACAAACCTGCAAACATATCCTCCCCCCTCGTTTCAATCCTGGGGTTGGAACACAGGCAGTCAAGCAAGTGTTAACCCTACACAAGGCATCCACATTCCCCTACTGCACCAAGTGTCGCTCTCTCTGAGCCTCTGCTACCCTCCTTTGGGTTTTAAATAGACACTTTAAAACCTTTTTACGTGTGCTTTTCCACCAGCAACAATCGCTTACTGTAAATGGGAACACACCAGTCTCTTGCTGCCTACTGTGCATGGGCACCCTCTTACCCAACTTCAATTTGGAGTCCTTTGGTCCTTTCTCACTACAAACTATCATCCTGAATAGTGGAATCTTCCTACACAAACCACCCTCCATGGACTCATTAACATTCTCAGAGACGTAAGGCTCCAATTCTCCTTGAATGGTTTCTACACTGTAGATCTCACTTAGCTGGGGTTTTAACCACTTTAACTTCACCTTGCTTTGCTCTCGGCTAGGTACCTCAACCCCTCGCTTGATGAGCTTTTTTTTGTTCTCCAGAGGTTTCATGGACTGTGGGACCACTTACCTATACTCACTTGCTGAACTTGCCGAGGTCCTACCCTCACTAGATCAGCTAGTTCCATTATCATTGAATTGCCACCAAGTTCACTACATTTTCCAGCTGGAACCATGCCATCAAATTGAACTTCAGTTTCACCATCACCTTTGCTGTTGCTTATGGTAACCAGAACATTACATTTTTGTCAATTTTTCATCAATGAAAAGTACCAACACGTTCCCTCATATTATCATTGTTGGACAGAACATTCTCATTTGACATTTCTACCAATCCCTCAATTTTAACCTTTGCACTTCTTGTGTTGTTGCTCACGGTAATCAACTCCTCATGATTCCTCACAGCACAGTTACCATAGACAATCATAGCTGACAGTGAATTACATGTCCCAGCATGGTTATTAAATCCAACATCATCTTTTAACTCAATTCCAGTTACAGTGTCTACTATATTGGTGCCTTTTGGCAATTTCTCTAATACTTTAACCTCTTCCTGTGTTGCAGATAGTATTTTTTTCATCATCACCATCTGTAAATGTAACTTTTTCCTGGTTCGGAGACAATTCTTGGAGTATAGCCAATAACCCTTCTGCAAATCTGTCCCAGTCTATAGTATCTGTGTTCCAGTCGAAGGTACTCCGTAGTACCAACCCATTCGTCTGAGGAGACACAGGCAGCTGAACATTTTCCACATTATGATCTGGCAGCTCTGCAATTAACCCATTCCTACTTTCATCACTATGAGCATGGGACTCTTCACTAATCCCAGAAACATTTTCCAAAATGTCACTCAGCTTTAACAGATTCACATTACCAATTGCAAGTTCAGTATTGCCCAGCAGGGCAGAACCACAGCTGTCCTGGGTAACCTTAGGTTCCAGCTCACAGGGCTCTTTAAAGGTTTCCAGGGACACCTCTGCTGCTTTACACACTGTCTCTAGGGAATGTAACTTATTTTGACTAGTGGTTACTCCTACCACATTTAACTTTACCTTTTATCCACATGACTCAGGTGTACCCTCATAGACATTTTTACTATTGTTACCTGGTGGCACTAAATCAACCCCCGTTGCATTATTATTTGACATCTCAATTACACTGTGACCCATCAGGTCGGCACCGCAATTATCACTGGGAACCTCTGGCTCCAACCTATTGAGCCCCACTAAGGTGTCCAGAGATACGTCTGCTGCATCCTTCCTGATTGCAGATAACGCAGTTTTATCCTCATATTTATACACCACCTCAGAACGTGTACTTTTAACACTTTTTAATGCAGCAATATTAACCCTCTCATCAGCAAAAAGCTTCAAATCATTTGCATGAAACGTTGCATTGTCAAATGCATTTTTAACTCTTGCCTCCCCACTATACAACGCATTATGTAGAGGCAAGTCTCTCTCAACATATCTGGTGGGTTGCCCAACTGGCAACACTCCCACTCCACACACAGTGTTACAGTCAGTCTCTCTAATGACTGTTTTATCAGTCCCAGCACACAGCTCATTCAGGACAGTCTTACCCACCACCGCAGGTACAGAAATTATCTTCATTTGAGTGCATTGGTTTAGATAAAACTCTTGTTACTCTTCTTTCTCACTTCCACTTGATCCACCCATACAACCCCATGGTGAAACTACAGCAGGCAACACATGCTCTGCAACACTTCCTGCAGGCACAACAGGAATTTTTCTACTGTTGCCAGAGGCGACAGCAAACATTTTTTCACAATCAACTGGGCTTACAGGAACATCTTTCTCAGCAGCAGCTCCTATATTACCCCACAGCACAGGGCACATCACAATGCCATGCCCAAATTGACCACATTCCAGACGTGGGTCTGGATGACTTCCATCAACAAAACTTTCTGTCTGGTGATTCCTGGCAGGTATAAACTCACACAGATTGTGCAAGGAATGCTGAACCAAATCTCCACTGTAGCTTTTCCTTCCCGGCGACACGTTTTCTCTGGTTGCTATGGGATACAGCCGTCTCCCATCTAGCTGCACTGGATTCTGTCTTCATGCGGCTTGGATTTGCCTCAAACCTCTGTATCCAACATCCTTGACCTACTGACAGCAGGTTTGGCCTCACCAACATTGCTATAGGTAACAACATTCCATTTTCGATCATAGTCAGCCTCTCACTCTCTCCAGACATTCTGAGCGGGCTTCACAATGTCGGTAGCTGGGGTCACAGCTGCCAACAGAGCTTTGCAATGGTCCCGGCAGACTCCCAAACACACCCAGCTCGTTCGGGCATCTGTACGGCCTCCAGAGGTGGTGACCATCCCTCCAAGGACCCAGTTTTCGCAATCATCTTGGCAACATAGTCCTTTTCCTTTGGTCATTTCATCATCACAAAACACAGTTTGTGCAATCCACAGTGTTTTTGCACACTCCAACAAAATAGAACGCTGTCTCTTTAAGGAGCTCTTTCTCTTTGCAGGCCTTGGCTCACCTGCTGCACACAGCCTCTTTTGCAGGGACTTCAATTCTGCCCATTGCACTTCTCCACCATATGTGAGGGTTAGCTCCAAACGGTAGTGCATTAAGGACACTTCCACTTGCTTAAGTTTTCTTTTTAGGGCTTCTTTGCCCACTTTTATTGGTTCAAAAAGTCAAAAGAATTCCACACAGGTTTTCCCAACAAATAGTACCCCCAGTACTGGCAACAAAAACACTGATTAGGCTTCTTGGCTTGTACCTTCAGCATCTGGCCGTTTGGACCCTCTGGTCCTCTAGCTTTGTCTGTTTCTCTCACAGTCACACAGGTTGGTCCTCAGCACGCTGATGTATTGCCACACAGGCTGTATTACACCAGCTTGCCACACAGGCTGGTTCCAGGGTGGAGCCCTCCAGACCCCTGCACAGAGACCTCCTCTGTCTCCCAGGTGGAACCACTCACTTAGCAGCCTGGGATATCTTATGGAGGCCCTAATGAACCTGCTTCCTTCAGCTGGGCTGGTTACCTCTAGGCCTCCAGCACTCTCAACACTTCCCCACAGAATAAGAACCTCAGCACTACACCTATAACTGGTTCCTACAAATCTGCCATCCTGGCTATACCCAGACATCCCCGTCTGCCTGCTGCCATACTAAATGTTTAATTGATCAAAGCCAACTTTAAAGTTTTTTTCATGCTGGTACCTGGTTCCCTTTGAGATTAGCAGCTATATACCTTGGGTCTACACCTCTCGGTTTCAAAGGCTATAATCAACAAGGTACAATGTATCATATTTGGTGGCAATGCCCTAAACTATGTTCATTCTGGAACACATTTCAGAGTATTTGGCATAAGGCTTCCCGAGAGACCTGTAATATGTATTACTGAACAGACCACTTGTCTCTAAATTACAAGCCAAACTCCTTTCCTTTCAGATTTTGCAGCTAAAGCTTCTATAGCCAGGGCCTGGATCACACTCTTTTTGCCCTTCACTTACGTTAAATCTAAACTCTCATGGATCATGATAGAAAACTCCATAGCATTCTTCAAGACCGATGTGAACAGGTTTGAGGCGGTTTGGAATCCCTGGTTACACTACATGGGCATATGTGATGCTTTCTGAATATTAATCAGATTATACTGACTGCTGGAATGGGGAAGTTCAACTTTGGGAGCCTGCTCCTTTTTTTTCTGTCCTTTCCTTTCTGTTTGTCTATTCTCCTCATTAGTCTGTTTCACTCCTAGACTATTAACAGATATGTTGCACGTATTGCACCATCTGGTTAAATAATGCTCTATGTCAGTTTCTTTATACTACTTTTTTGTAACTGGGAGCAAGACTTGCTTCATGTGGATTAATCCAGGCCTCAAAATTTCCACACGCCCCCTCGCAATTGGCGAGTGAAAATTGCGTGGGGGCGAGTGGAAACTCATCGAGGAGCGCCGCCGGCGGGACCAGAGATGGGACACTACCGCCGCGGCGATTGCTTACTTCTGTTCTCTCTTCTCATCTGCCGCTGCAGCTACAGAGCGGCCGACAAGGAGAAGAGAGGACCGTTCCGGCTGACTGGCGGAACGGACGGGGGAGGGGGCGGGTACAGCTGGCTCTGCCTCTAGATAGGCAGAGCCAGCTGTCACTCACGCAGCTGGGCGGATCCCGTCATCTAAGTCGGGATCCGCTCCAGGTGCGGCGTCTCAGTATACCGCAAGCTGTATCTCGCGGTATACTGAGCTTAGGGTAACGGGAGGACGCTTGTTTGTGTCCTCCCGTTACCCCAACGAGAACTATGGGGAAAAACACTGACCCCATAGTTCTCCTTTAATCTATACAATTTAGAAATCACTGCTGTCATTGGACCTCTGTTTTTCTTTGACTCTTCTCTATAATGTGTGAAGCCCCCATTACCTTCTGTGAGGTGGCTACTAGACATTTAGCAATTGCCAGGGCTGTAGTCAGCCTGGCTGGATTATAGTGGCATTTATCTGATTAATTCCAGGTGTCTGGCATTGACTGTACCCCCCTGGGTGCAGTGTGACTCTGCTATATTGTGGGACAGCCATTGAGAGGCACTGTAGTGTATGTACAGTACAGCAGCCAATCACTGGGTTTCTCTCAACCAGTGGCGCAAGCTTGGATAGGGTACATATACTGGAGAGATTTGCCATGTGCTCAGACTAGTCGGGACCAGCCATGGATTAGAGCTGGATGCTGTCCAGCCACCCCCTAGGCTAGGCCTGAGGCCTGGGGGTGGGCATAGGCTGGAGTGTGGGAAGAGTTTCCCTGGGGCCTCCAGTATGGAGGAGGCCTGTATTGTTTGCCAGGGGAGGAGAACCAGAGAAGCTGATGTCTGCAGAAGGTGCCTGGAACATAGAGGACCTCTGGAGCATGCCTGGTGTCTCTCCTGCTTAGAATCTGTACTCATCTCCTGCTCATCTGCTACTTCAATTTTCATCCGCTGTATCACAAGTGATCTACACTGAGATGCTTAAAAGGTCTGGTGAGTCTGTCTGTTACACCCTGGATGTCTAGGATCCCTATACCCTCTCTCCCCACTGAAGATGTTCAATAAATGTTATTCAGCATTGCATTACTGGAGTGGACAGCAGCTTTGTGGGCACTAGAAGAAGGGAGGTTGAATGCTAGTGGGGTGGCTGAAGATCATACCTCTAGACAGACTAGTGATGATGAACCGGGCATATTCCAGCGGCTCCTTTGGCTGTCAGCGCTACATGTGTCTTATGAATTAATCATATTATTCTGGGAGGGGGGGGGGGATTTCTTGTCGTTGTTTTGTTTATATGCTTTGGATTCTTATTTGAAATAAAAACGTTGAAAGATAAAGATATATGAGACTGGATGAGTGCTCCTGAAGGGGAAACACAAGTTAAGCAGCCGGAGGAGTATGAGTGGAAGGAGAGAAGAAAAGACACAGGCTCTAAGGGCACTGTCCAGGTGGCCAGATCAAGGAGGCGGCGAGGTTTGTGGAACTATTAAATTTTAACAAGAACTGGGCTAACTACTTTTCAGTCAGTTACCGACTTTACAACGGGGATGGACTGCACATAAATGGGGGAGGGTGCAGCTCTGTTGGGGGAAAATATGGTAAGAAGGTTGGAGGAACTTTTAAACTAGGATTTGGGGGGAGAAATGAAAAAAGGTCTTGCCAGACACCAAAGAGGTTAAAGAGCACAGAGTGCAGTGCTGGGCCCAGTACTGAACAACGACATGTTGGCATCAGGAATATCTGAAGAAGAAGCAGGATTTTCAGAGAATTTTAGAAACAAAACAGCAGACATATGTAAAGAGAATGTTTCACCTGCTTAGTCGGTCTTTTAGTTGGGGGGGGGGGGGGGGTGATAAGCTAACAATCTTCCCAAAACTTAGATACAAACCATGTACCTCTGTCCAAGACAATGTTATGAGGTATAGCATGAAGTCTAACTATATTCTTATCACGTGTAAGCCGGGGTGCTGCGCTTGGTTGTGTGTGATCCACCTTTTATTGGTCTTTAAGTTGTGTGAAAATATCACAAGCTAAATACAGTGCCACTGATCAAATCCTAATTGCGGCTGTATACTGAAAATACAAGTAGAAAAAAGGAAGGTAAATGTGTTCGTGAATATTAAATATTATTAAATATTATGTTAACAATGTAAATATCGCAAGATATGTGTAGCATATGTAAATAAATAAAATATTGTCGTGTGGAAACAAGTTATATTGTGAATAATAAATAAATAAAATCTGGTTGAAAAATGCGTAAACGGGTGAATTATTCCATCTGGCAATCAAAAATTAGAAAATAAAAATATGAATAAAAAATGTAATAAAAACTATTTGTATGGCCAGTCAAAAGCTACAAGCCAAAGTGCACAAAATTCTTATAAAAACACATCTACTGATATAAAAGGTGAATAAAATATAGTGTATATAGAGGTGTATGATCGGGGATTATGAGCAGCAAGATACTATTTTCCTCCGAGCAGCATTGGAAGTCAAGTGTCTTTTACTTATAGTTCTATTGATGAGTCCGCAGAGGGAAAAATTCTTCAATAATAGTCTCTCTGCCCTCTCCTGCCGTCAGGCTGCACTTCCTCTCATCGGCGGTGTTTGGACAGCCTCCAGTATGGATGGAGAACCCTCCGGAGAGATCAGCCAGGAAACGAAGGGGGGACCGACCATAGAAGAAAAAACAGGATTTAAGTGCAGATGCAAGATCCCTTATTTAAAAAGTTTAAAAATGATTGCACTTACAAACTTCCGTTGGTAAAACAGCATATGCAACCTGTGTAGAACCTCTTCCCAGGGTGTCAGCGAGGAAACGGAGCACTCCCTTTACGCGTTTCGTCCTGAAGACTTTTTCAAAAGGGTACTGTTTCCTATCTGACACCGAAACTTATATAGCCAGAATAATCTAGTTACACCTTCTTTTCACTGATTGACATATAATCCTCTACCTTGCTGGCCAGTTTACCACAAATCAGTACAGCTTTTTTCAATAAGTGTGGTAATTGACCTGGAACAGTTCTCAATCAGTGTTCCAGCATCTCCTTGGGATATATACATATAGATACATTATTAGAAATACATTATTAAAAAAGGTACATTATTAGAAAATATTCTAGCGCAACTACCCTGGTTACAATCTATATTCTTATCACGTACCTGACCGGAGACTCAGCTGAGTAGGGGGCTGCCCGTGCACCTCTTGACCCACACCTCTGGAAGTAGTGACAGGGGATGTAAGGACAGAGGGGAGCACAGGTACTGGTGGCTGGCCGGTTCTTGAGGAGGCGCTTGAGCGCGTTGGACCAGCTGGTGAATCGGCAGGACCGAGATGACACCGGGACCTCTTGAAACCAGAGCAGGCAATGGGTATGAGGCCAAGGAAGCGCTGGCCGGATGTCATTGCTCAGGATGTTGATGGAGCGATCCACCAAGTGGCAGACCAGGAGAGAAGTCAGGTTCAAGCTGAGGTCATACACAGGGAGCCGAATCTTGAGGTGCAGAATCACAGATCAGGGTCAGGAAACGTAAGCCAGGGTCATACTCAGCAGATCAGAGAGCAGAGGTACCGAATCAGGAGGAGGAGGCGAAGTCAAATGGTCACAAGCCGGGTTCATACACAGGACGCCAGGATACAAGAACAGAGTACAGGGCACACAGGCACAAGCTGAAGACCACTCAGCAACTTGGTCATGGCTTCATGTCTGTTTAAATAGGATAGTGTGCACGCTAATGAGCGTGCACCTGTATGCTAACAAGCATGTTTCTGTGCACTCACGTATGTGTGCTATTGTGCATATCCCATACGAGCGTGTTCACGTGCTAAAGCGCGTTTTCCTGGAACTTTGGGCAATGGATTGCACACTTGTGTTCATGCACGTTTTTGAGCAGGAGTCCAGCTGCAGGTGAGTCTCTTACAATTCTGCACAAACAGCAGGTGAGAAGTTTAGCCAGTGGAACAAAGTGGAACATTTACTTAAGCAGTCCACAGTGATCTAGAGGGCTGTGTGTCTGTTGAAGGGAAGGAGGTCCACAATAAAATTCATAGCTAGATCAGTCCAGGGATGCTAAGGGACTGGTAACATGAGAAGCAAACCAGAGAACCTGGATCTAGAAGCCTTAGAACTTTTAACACAGGATTTAACATATGAGCAGATGTCCTTGAAGAGGGTAGGTCAAAGATTGCAAGAAACCAGAGACTTCACCTGGCCATACCTGGGTGTCCAACCAACTTGGCATCATAAAGCTTCGGATAAGACCTTGAGCCTGAGGTGAAGTAGAACAAGTAATTTTCCCTAAGGTAAATTGGTTGGGGCACCAGACTATGCCTCGGAAATGGAAGCAGAGAGATCCAGAGAAAGAATAGCCAAGATTTGAGCAGGAGGCAGGATGCTGTGAATATCTCGGGAAACTTGGAACAAGGTTGTAGAGATGAGAGTGCTGAAAACACACACACACATCGGCACCAGTGGATTAGATTGTGATGAGTCTCACAGGAGAATTGGCTTGTCAAAGATGACAAGTGAGACGAGGTGAGACTCCATGGGTGCTGCTCAAGGAGGAAAGGAGTGAGGCGGCTGTGTGAAACAGAGATCCAATGTCTTACAAATTACACAGACGCTGGCTGTTTGAACGTCGTGGCCTAAAGAGGAGATCAGGTGACACCATGGAACCTGATTGGTTGAGGGGGGGAGCTCTACTCTGATCCTGGAAGGTAAGTATATTACACTTACACAGCCTGAACCCGGGGAAGATGGGACACCCAATCTGTACTGAAGACGATGATGTCATCCAGGTAGACCGAGGTATATCTCAGGTGAGGGCGGAGTGTCCTATCCATTGTCCTTTGGAAGGTGGCTGGGGCAGAGTATAACCTAAAAGGCACTCTCTTATATTAGAAGTGACCCTTAGGGGTGGAAAAAAAGCTGTCTTCTCCCTGGCTTCCTTGGTTAAGGGTATCTGCCAGTGCCCCTTTGTAAGATCCAGGGTGGTGATATACCGGGCAGGTCCCAACCTCTCTATAAATTCATCAACCTGGGGTATGGGATACGCGTCAAACTTTAACAGCTCATTGAGCTTCCTGAAGTCATTGCAGAATCGCAGAGTGCCATTGGGTTTTGGTACCAACACAATGGGACTCAACCATTTACTCTGCGACTCTTTTCGAACCTCTTCGGAAACAGCCTTTCTATGGCCTTCTGGGATGCGGTGCGGCTTCACCCGACATTTTACATAGGGATCTGTCACAATATCATGTTTATGCATCCAGGGCTGGATTCCCCACAAGGCCACCGAGGCTAGGCCTCGGGGCGGCAGGGAGTAGAATGGCGGCACGGGCTCCATAAGGGGAGTTCTCCTGAACAGCAGCAGGTCCCAGTGCCAGACTCCCACTACAGCGATTTTTTCTTAAGTCCCCTCTGTCCCTGGACCCCCTGCTCAACTGACAGCAGGAGAGTGGGGACTATTTTTTCTATTTCGGCTGCCACGGAAGACAGAGGCGGCTCTAGACTTTGTGAGGCCTTAGGCGAAACTAAAATGTGAGGCCCCCAGCTACACCCATAATGAAAAAAAGTCTCCCTGGCCCCCCCTTGGCCCGAAGTCACTGGGAGGTTAGCTGATTAGGGTTGCCACCTTTTCTGCAAGCGAAACCGAACACTCTAGCGCTGCATGAGAGAGGGAGGAAGGACAGCCAGCAGAAAGAGAAGAGAAAGCCAGGAAAGAGAGCTAGAGGAGAGACAACCAGGGGAGAAAGCAAAGAGAGACAGCCAAGAGAGAGAGAGAGAGACAGCCAGGAGACAGAGCGAAGACAGCCAGGCGACAGAGCTAAGAGGGACAGCCAGGGTAGAGAGTGAGGAGAGACAGCCAGGGTAGAGAGTGAGGAGAGACAGCCAGGGTAGAGAGAAAGGAGAGACAGCCAGGCGAGAGAGGAGAGAACCAAGAGAGAGAGAGAGAGAGAGGAGAGAGCCAAGAGAGAGAGAGAGAGAGAGAAAGGAGAGAAAGGAGAGACAGCCAGGAGAAAGAGAGAAGAAAGACATCCAGGAGAGAGAGAGACAGCCAGGAGAGAGAGAGAGAGAGGAGAAAGCCAGGAGAGAGAGGGAGGAGAGACAGCCAGGAGAGAGAGAGAGAGGAGAGAGACAGCCAGGAGAGAAGAGACAGCCAGGAGAGAGACAGCGAGAGAGGAGAGACAGCCAGGGGAGAGAGAGGAGAGAGATACAGCGAGACAGCCAGGAGATAGAGAGAGGGAGAGAGACAGAGAGAGAGAGACAGCCAGGAGAGAGAGAGAGAGAGGTCCAGGGGGGAGAGAGAGGAGAGACAGCCAGGGGAGAGATAGGAGAGCAGAACCAATCTTTGCATTGGTGCTGCTCAGAGTTCTGCCATGCACAGTAGACCTCAGGCCAGAACCATTGCACAGCAGACCTCAGGCTACCACCAATGCAAAGCAGACCTCAGACCAACACCAAAATACTGTAGACCCATTGCACAGCAGACCTCAGACCAGAATCATTGCACAGCAGACCTCAGCAGCAGCAGACCAATGAACTGAAGACCTCAGACCTGAACCATTCCATAGTATACCTCAGACAAGAACCATTGCATGGTAGACCTCAGATCAGCAACAATGCACTGCAGACCTCAGACCAGAACCAATGCACAACAGACTAGCACCCACCCAACATTCACCCTCATAGCTGCACACATGCAAGCCCCCACAAATGCACAGCAGTATCTTGATCCCCAAATAGCATTGATTTTATTCCTGTCCTATATAATAGGGCAGGAATAAAACCAAAGATGTTTGTGGATCAAGATGCTTCTGTACATTTGTGAGGGGTCTGTGTGTGTGTGAAGCTATGAGAGATAAAGTTGGATGGGTGAGCAGCAGTCTGTAGGGCATGTAATACAGACATTAATACTCGGGTACAATCCTCAGTGCGCCTCCTCAGTGCACCTATGCCATTCAGACACGTCACGGAGGTGGGTGGGCCAGACTTGTGATTGACAGCCGGCTCGAGTAACCTGTATATTACAAACGAAAGAATGAGGAAGTGCCAGCCGGTAAAGCCTCACGTGTTGGGCTGGCAGAGCCGGTGCAAGGATTTTTCCGCCCCTGGCACCCTCAAGACGTCTGTGTAGCCATACGCTAGCGCCAGCCCTGACCACATTGCTTAGTCTACTCCAAAACCTGGAGGCATTCCCTCACCAGTAGGTAGACACAGGGCTTAGTAATGGACCGGACACAGGGCTTAGTAATGCACCGGACACAGGGCTTAGTAATGGATCGGACACAGGGCTTAGTAACGGACTGGACTCAGGGCATAGTAACACACCGGACTCAGGGCTTAGTAACGGACTGGACTCAGGGCTTAGTAACGCACCGGACTCAGGGCATAGTAACACACCGGACTCAGGGCTTAGTAACGGACTGGACTCAGGGCATAGTAACGCACCGGACTCAGGGCTTAGTAACGCATTCAAGGCTACATAATGAATAGGCATGAACTTGCTGCTTGAGGTTACTACAATGCTCAGCAGGATCCTATAAACGGAATAGTAGATTTAGGCTCCATTCACAGTGGAGCGACTGTCTCCAACCTGAAATTGTCTTAGTTTGGCTGACCGGTTGTATACCCTCTTCTGTACTTCTTGGACCCTCTGAAGATGTTCCTTTACTAAAGGCATCACCTTCAAGATTCTGCCTCTCATCTGAGAGATATGATCAACTACTGACTTATGTGGAGAAGACTCGCTTTCCCATGTTTCGGTCACCAAGTCCAGTAATCCCCGGGGCCTCTGTCCATACACCAGCTCAAAAGGTGAGAACCCAGTGGACGCCTGATGTACCTCTTGAATGGCAAACAGGAGCGCAGGAAGTAAGTAATCCCAGTCTCAGCCTGAGGGAGGGTGTGACTAAGTAGAGGATGTGAGTGGATGTGCAGGTGAGAGGCCCAGCGTGTTTTGTGGCTCCACTCGGCATCCTGCTGCTGATGACAGTACCGTTCGGATGCAGGTTGAGGGAGCAAGCTAAACGACTGGGACTTGGTGCAGCGAGGAGAGTGGGAAGTGCCTGGCCTCTGTGGCAGTGCGGTCGGAGGTATCACCTGGTCAGCTGTGGAGGAGGATGCAGTGTGCCTGAACAGAAAGGTTACAGGGCAGATTGTCATATGAAATGTCCAGTGAGCACAATACAGGACTGAATGTGGTGATCAGTTGAGGGGTGTCATCTTGAGCTCTGCTGAGGGCTCTGACTGCCAGGGAAGGGTATCTGTCTTTGGAGGTGATTGATTCAACTGGGCTCTATAAGCTGATTGATGAGTTTGCTGTGCAGTGGAAACATTACACAAACAGAGAAAATGACAAAAAAAGGATAATATCCAAGATTGAGGCAACAGTGCTGGTCTCAAACTATCCCCCCCACCGGACATCTGCCAGAAACAGCAAGGAAAAGCAAAAAGAGGTGGTGGCAAAACTGGAGAAATTCGCCAGAGGATCATCGACAGGTATGGACCCCTCTCAAACAAATAAAATGCGGCAAAGTATGGGGAAACAATCAATGTGTAAGCCTGTTGAAGATGTCTCAGATGCAGATGGGGGGAGCAGTAGGGGGGATTGTGGATGGACTAGGTGGGCAGTCACTTCTGAACTATGCAGATACCCCTGAGGATCCTACATTAAAAGAGGTTCTCTCAGCAGTAAAACCTGTAATATGTCCCTGATTTCACTAGCAGACTAAATACAAGCACTGTGACTAGACATTTATCTTCTCAGACAAGACATGCAAAAAAACAGAGAAATGGTTAATGAAGCAGAGACAGAATCAGTAAATTGGAGGATATAAATGTCTCTGTGTGTGCTGATCTCAAAATGACAATGCAAAAATGCAATTGAAAACAGATCAAGACGAAAAAATATCAGAATGGTGGGTATACCCGAACATACAGAGGGGTTAAACCCAATGTCTTTTTCTGAGAAATGGTTAACATAGATAAGAAGAAGGGAGTGTTTATCTCCTATGTTTATGATTGAGTGAGCACATAGAATTCCTTCTCACCCTCCATTATCAGGAAATCCGATTTAGTTTTATGTTCAAGAGATTTATTGCCACTGATTAAGTCGGTTGAGATACAACGTAGATCACTTTCTGATCATTCACCAATAGTCACGATAATTGAAAATGGGGGTTATTATCATAAGTTACCATGGAAATTGAATCCAGGTTGGCTATTTTTATTACCGGATCAGGACAAATTGGGAAGAGAGATATAATTATTCTTAAATACAAATGCAAAGTCAGCGTCACAGGGGATTATATGGGATTCTCTAAAGGCATATATGAGGGGGATATTTTCGCAACAGATCAGTAGGGTAAGGAGGAAGTAGAATAAGGGAGAGGAAGAGGCGAGGATAGAAGTGGGCAAGAAGTAAGCCCAGTTTATAATGAATCCGGATGAAAAGATGTACGGAGAATGGTGTAGAGCCCAAGAGCATTTAAAACACATTGAAAGGAAAAGGCAAAAAATACATTATTTTTTGTAATAAAAAATACTGGGAAGAGGAGATTGCTTGCTCAGTTGTCACGGTTACAAGATTCTGTTCCATACGTGAAGGCATTAAAAGCACCTTGATGGCTGTATTTATACTGATTCCAAAAATGTTTTATACATTTTTAAACAGTTTTATAATGCGCTATATCAGGGCTCAAAATGTCAGGCCCTTAGCTACTAGCCAGGCCTTAAGAGTTACTAGCTACCAGTTGCCCCCCCTAACCCCTACCCTGCCCCAGCCTTAACTCCACCTGCACAGTATAGAGGTCAGTAATGTACTGCACAGAACAGAGGTCAGCAGTACAGAGGTCAGTAACTTAACGCACAGTACAGAGGTCAGCAGTACAGAGGTCAGTAATGTAATGCACAGAACAGAAGTCAGCAGTGCAGAGGTCAGTAATGTAGCGCACAGTACAAAAAGGTCAGTAATTTAACGCACAGCACAGAGGCCAGCGGTGTACGGCATAAAGAACAGGGACTTACAGTGCACATAGCTGATCTGCGCTCTTCCTCTCCTGGTGCTGGTACTGGTGGTGGTGCTGGGGGGGGGGGGGTACAGAGATGTATCCTTCAGGTCCTGCACTGCAAAAACTTCCAGCCAGCCAATAGCAGCTGCAGTCTTCCTCTTAGCCTATGAAAGCTGAAGTGGGCGGAGGAAGCTGCAGGTGGCTGGAGTAAAGTTAAGACAGCCAAACGGATTCTTCTCCTCCTCGGCCCCTCTGTAGCTGCAGCGGCCGAGGAGAAGAATCAGTTCGGCTGTCTTCCCTTCACTCCGGCCACAGAAGAGAAAACTGAAGCAAGCGATCGCCAATGCAGAAGCGCTGATAGTTTCACCCCCGCTGGTCCTGCCCATGGCACCCCCTTACCCCGATGAATTTCCACTCTACCTCACGTAATTTTCACTCATCAATTGCAAGGGGGCGAGTGGAAATTTTGAGCCCTGCACTATATACTACGAAGGTAATGCATACAAGGGAGTACCTTATGCAATTCATAGATACTCTATGATTTAATAAAATATTCCAGTTACATAAGGAGAATTTAGAAACACTGATTACTTTAAAGGAGTTAGAACAGGCGGTGGCTAGTTTTTCAAATGGGAAAGCTCCTGTAGTATTCAAATATATGTATTGATATTTATCTGCGTTGTGAAAATCCAGGCAACCTCAGTACTTTTCCAGAGAGTAGCGTTTAATTGGATCGAAGAAACAGAACCATGACCCGATGCACCAAACCTCCACACTCAAATGCATCAATCTTACAATCCAAGAGTTCCATCACTGTTTCTATTCTGTGTGACAGCTCATATGGTGACTCGTTTTGCATTTGTTTGATCTGTTCATGTATGGTGACTTCAGATCGTACACCATACAATGCACACAGCAACTCCTTTAGCATATCTCTGGTTCTAAGCGGCTGAACACAGATATGTTTAATCCTCATCCACAGACTATTTCCTATGGCATTTTGCAATACTCTCTGTAGATCAGATGGGTTTAGGTTGTACATTTCTCTAGCACGCTGCAAATCACAAAACCATTTTAAAAATCTGTTTACATCATGGAGAGGTGAATATAACAACATGATCCATTTGAGAAAAAAGGGGCCGAATCCACATTGACGCAATACATACAAAAAGTAAGGCCAAGATAAAGTATCAATCGGTTTCCCAATATCGAGGGAAAGAAGCATAGTGGGAACATTGAAGGCGTTGACCAAAAGAGGAATGAGAAGATCAGCAAATTCCTGATAATATGCAACAGAAAAGCCATCAGGGCAAGGTTTCTTATGACAAGCAAACAATTTGAGTGCCCATGTAACTTCTTGTTCCATGATAAGATCTTCAAACAATTCTATTTGAGGTAAGGAAAGTGGAGGAAGGTCCCTGGCGTTATTCCCAAGTGTGGCTCTGGGTTAATTTTCAGTACCAATAGCGGTAACCCCGAGCCACACTCGGGATTACGCACAAGTGTCACTTACCTTGTCCCTACAAGCCCGCGGTGTCCTCTGCTTTGTGCGCCCGGCCGATGCCGGCAATCCGACTTTTAGTTTCGTTTTCGGCGTCACAACGGGGGGCGGAGCCAGCGGGAAATTCAAAAGTGAAAACATGCAATATACACAGAATACACACAATACAATGTAATCTGCTATGATTACATTTCTGTATCAAACCATTTCACGTCAATTTTGTCCCTAGAGCCCTAGAGCTTTGTCCAGTGCCCTGCCTGTACTTTTACTGTTCTTTCCAGGCAACGGAAATTAGTAATTCTTTAGAGCGGAAACAAAATACTTTGACCACAATATCTCTCGGGGGACCCTCTGGTTTTTTACGGGTCAGCATTCTGTGTGCTCTCTCAATTTCTAAGCGGTGAACTGGGAGATCCGGAGCAAGTTCTTGAAAAAGGGCAAGAGTAGTGGAAAACAGGTCTCGGACATGTTCAGGAATGCCTTTTGATGCATAAATTGGAGCGACGAGATCTGTTCTCTGCATCCTCAATTTCAGACAGAAGGATTTTGTTATCTTCGCGTAGTGTCCACATCTTGCTGAAGGGAGAGAACAGTATCCAGAAATGTCATCAAACTGATCTTCCAAAGCAGAAGTTTGTTGCCCTATTTCCTTGATTTCTTTCAGAAGGCGATCAGTTATTTGTTTGGATGTGGAAAGAAAAGCATCTTATCAAATCTCTTAAGAGGAGCTGAATGAGAGCGATGGAGAGATGGAGGGTCAGCTGTGTCATCATCCTCCATATCGCTGCTGGAGGCAGAGAGGGATGTGGGATAAGACTCACGTGGAGTTGGAGGTCGCTGCTGTTTAGCCGCTTCTGCTTTTGGCTTGCTCTTGGATTTTTTTCAATCCACCGGCTCCCGATTGCTGCATTGCAGAGGCAGGAGATGTCCACTTAAGTTATGGAGGAGAACCAGATAAGCGAGGAGTAGAAACCTCTTGCTGATAGAGCTGTTGCCTGAGGGAGTCGCGGAGCCGACTTAGAATATGTCCGCCATCGGTGACTGCGTGCATGCGCCCACGGGGCTTTACATTTTTAAACTGAAGCCGGTGATGTAAACAGGCACTGATATTTTACAGTGGAGGCTGCCAAGGTCCCGAGCAAGGTCCTAGTAGCCTTCCTGTGAATCGCAGACCTAAAAATCTCCTTTCTGCAAATCTGCCACCTACACCCACCGACACAAACCAGGACCGCGCAGCCCACCATTGACTCTGTGCAGCATCCTGAGACCCTGCACAGCCCACCATAGACCCTGCACAGCCTCCTAAGACCCCATGTGGCCTCCTGAGACCCTGCAAAGCCATCTGAGACTCTGCACAGCCCCTTGGGACCCCGCACAGCTCCTGAGACCCCATACAGCCACCTGAGATCACACACAGCCACCTGAAACATTGCACAGCATCCTAAGACCCGGCACAGCCACCTGAGACCCCGCACATACACCTGAGACAACACACTGCCCTCCTGAGACCCCGCACAGCCACCTGGGATCCTCCACTGGGACATCAGACAGGCACCCCAGGGAAGCCAAAGTATGTAGATTCATATCGTTCTGCATTGATGTATAATGCATTGCTGGGTTTTGTAGTTTTCTATAGCCGGTTGCCATCCGGCATTGCTGTATAATAGACGTGCAGCGGCTAAAAATGTGTTTCATTTCGGATTTAGTTTATTTCGTTTTTGGAATTCGGATCCTATATGTGTTTTGTTTCAGGAATCGTATTCGGATCTGATTCGGAATTTGTGTCGGATTCGGAATTCGGACGAATTCTCGAAAATTAAACTTGAGGTGGGGTAGCAGAATAGGCACATTTATCATTTCTGGTTGCTTTGCTCTAGTCTTTACTATTAAAGGGACATTAAAATCCTTCTCTTCATTTGTTTTTATCCGTTTAAATGTTAACAGTGCTCGCACAGGATTTGGATGAATTACGTTCCAAGTTCGAAATTTCGGATTCGAAATTTCGGATTGGAATGCTTTCGGATATGTTATATTTCGGAAATTCGGATGCTCCGAATCTACGAATTTCCGAAATTTCGTCCGAATTTTGATTCGGAACGAAACGAATCGCACATGTCTACTGTATAATGTATCGCTGTGATTTGTAGTCCTTTCTAGCTGATGGTATTATTCTGTATTGCTGTATAATGTATTGCTGGGATTTGTAGTTCTCTACAGCTGGTGGTATTCTGGTGGCATTCTGCATTGCTGTATAATGCATGACTGAGATTTGTAGTCCCTCTACAGCTTGGTGTCAGTGGCAGAACTACCAGAGATGCAGCATTTGCAGCTGGGACTGGGCCCTGGAACTTCCCCACTTTCCTAAAATCATTAGTCTGTATTATTTTAGAAAAGCATGTCACATGACACACACAAAAATTGGTATCAGTGAGTACTTGAGGAAAAGTATTGGTACTCGTACTCAGTCTGGAAAAAATGGTATCTGTGCATCCCTAGTGTGTATATGTATTTTCAAGTGAAATAGTAAAAGCAACAGTCAGTGTAATATATTTACCTTCCAGGATCAGAGTAGAGCTCCACCCCCTCAACCAATCACATCCAGCGGTGTCACCTGACCTCTTCCTCTTTAGGCCATGAGGTTCAAACAATCAGTGTCTGTGTAATTTGTAACACACTGGATCTCTGTTTCTCACAGCCGTCTCCCTCCTTCCTGCTTGAGAACTAATCAACAGCAATGGAGTCTCATCTCGTCTTACTTCCCATCTGTGGCAAGCTAATACTCCTGTGAGATTATCACGTTCTAATCCACTGTTGCCGACTTGTTTATGTGTGTTCTCAGCAACGTCATCTCTACAACCAGGGCAGCCATCAGAAATTTTGGGGCCCCTTACACGGCTTTAGGCCAGGCCCCCCGGCACCGCCACCCCCTTCACTGAGCCAGTCACATCAGTCTCTGACAGAGGTAATGTGTCCCCCACCCCCCTGCAGTCACACACTGTTATTATTAGGGACGCACAGATACTGGTTTTTCTTTTTTTCTTTTTTTGATACCAAATAACGATACCGGAAGTCCCAACCGGAAGCCAGGCGGCATTTAATGACTCACCACCTGGCTTCCTGATTAGCAGGGAAGCCGTCCCCATGCTTCTCGTCACTATGTGGTGAGAAAGCATGGAGACGGCTTTCTGGCCAACCAGGAAACCGAGCGCTGTGTAATGACTCGCTGGCCTTCTTCCTGATGTCTGAAGCTAAAGTACCGGGCTAATCATCAGAGCATTTGGGAGAGTACTCGCCTAAATACTCGGTATCAGTGCGTCCCTAGTTATTATACATGTATATAGCTCTGACATATACTGCAGTTCTGTACAGAGAACACTGAGCCAGACACATCAGTCTCTGTACAGAGGAGTTTACACTCTAATGCAGAATGGCACTCAGGGCTTAGTGACCCGCTGGACACAGGACCCACCTGAGAGTGACCCTGCACAGCCCAGCATAAATGCTGCACAGCCCATCTGAGACTCTCTATGGTGTGGCCGAAAGTGGCGTGATGTCACGGACTGGCCGGAAGTGGCGTGATGTCACTTCCGGTCAGTCCGAGATCAGAGTAGTGGCGGCACTGATGAGGCCCCAGCCTGCTCCTAAACCACTGTATTGGCAAAGCTGGGTCAGAGGCGTAACTAGAAACTTCAGGGCCCCGGTGCAAGAAACCATGAAGGGCGCCCCCAACCCCCCACCGCCATGGGAAGGAGCTGCAGAGAGTTGGCCTGCTGCATGCTGGGAGCTAAGGTGGTTAATAGGACACTCTTCATCCTGTCTGGGCACCCCCAAGTGGGGGAACTACCAGAGTCACAGATGTGACTGAGCCCTGGCGTTCCACCACTTGGGGGGGGGCCCGTTAACCACCAAGGTGCCGACATTGCCTCCTGGGACTACAGCTCCCAGCAGGAAGACGCTCAGCAGTTCTTTCCCATGGTGGTTAATATGGGGCTGTCTCTCCAGGGCTGCGGGCAGTCTCTCCAAGGCTGCGGGCGGTCTCACCAGGGCTTGCGGCAGTCTCTCCAGGGCTTGCGGCAGTCTCTCCAGGGCTTGCGGCAGTCTCTCCAGGGATACCAGCAGTCTCTCCAGGGATACCGGCGGTCTCATCGGGGGTTGCGGGCGGTCTCACCAGGGATACAGGCGGTCTCACCAGGGCTGCGGCAGTCTCATTAGGGCTGTGCAGGGTCTCAGGTGATAGAGTGCAGGGTTAGGGCTAATGACAGCTCACCCACCCTCCACCACCCACCCACCCCCACCTGTCACAGAAACGATCCTGTGCAGGCCGGCTCTAAGAGTTAATTGTCGATTGCCGAAGCTCTCGGTATTCCTCCGCGGCAGCCGAAAATGGTAAAATAGTCCCCTCTCTTCTGCTGTCAGTTCAGCGGGGGATCCAAGGAGAGAGTATATTAATATTAATTGGACTGGGACCGACTCCTGGTGTTGTACTGGGGTGGGCTCTCCTCCTTTCTTGGCCCCCCCCCAAGTGGCGAAACACCAGGGCCCGGTCGCACAGTTCCGCTGGCCAATAATCATGTAAGGGTCCCGGGCGGGCCCCCCATGAGTATCTGCCGTACCCCCGATGGCTGCCCTGTCTACAACCAATTCCCAGTGTGTGCTCTCATTGAGATCCAATCTGCAATCATACTCTGTGTGAAGCCTGCACTGTTTAAATCTGCTGCTGCATTCCTGTGTGCACTCCTTGCATTATTGTTCCCTGCAAGTTCCAACCTGATGCTGCGGCCCGTGTGTAAAATCTGCATTACCAACTCTACAAATTCACGTCTGTTGCTTCAATCCAAAGTTAAGCCTGCATTTCCACCCTTGCAGCCATACTCCAGACTGCACAAAGCACTCTCTCTAGGAATCCTGCAGGTATCAGCTTTCCATTGATACATATAGTAGCATAGTCCAAGTCTAATAAAGGGTTTATATTTAAAGCCTATGATATTCTAATAAGGGCATGGTC
Organism: Nanorana parkeri; assembly: GCF_000935625.1. Lineage (NCBI taxonomy): Eukaryota > Metazoa > Chordata > Amphibia > Anura > Dicroglossidae > Nanorana > Nanorana parkeri. The sequence continues at coordinate 178,592 of NW_017307062.1, read as the reverse complement.
TAAGGATAGGAAGCTGCCGTGTAGGCGAGGTTTGGAGGAAGATCTGGGCCCAATTTCAGATGAAGAATGGTCAGCTGTTTTGGCTAATATCCTTGGGTCATCTCTCTCGTCAACTCGGCATCTTACCTAGCTATTCATACCCCTTAGAGTTTATTACACCCCAAAAAACTGGGGTAGACGAGATAGAGGGGAATGTCCTAGATGTAAGGGTACAAATGCTACGTTGATTCATATGCAATGGAGATGTCCCAAATTGCATAGGTATTGGGAAGATATGACTAGACATGTGCGATTCGGTTCGTTTCGGACGAATTTTCGGAGATTCGGATGAATCCGAATTCCAGCTAAGACGAATGTAAACGAATCCGAAATTCCCGATTTCCCGAAATTCGTTATTGGACGAAAAAGTAAAGAGGCAGTAGTGTAGTGGTTAGAGTCCTGGCTTGCCATTGTTAAGGTCGCGGGTTCTAATCCAGGGCAGGGAGAGTAATGGATAAAGTTTTTTTTTTTTTTCTTTGCTTTTGAATTGGCATTCTCCTAACATTCCTACCAGACCTAAAGGGTTTTCATCTTCTGCAGACTGTAAAAAAAAAAAAAGTCTTTTTTTTTTTCCTAATGTCATTTTGCTGCAACGAAATTCGTTATTGGACAAATTCCGTTGCAGCAAAATGACATTTTTTTTTACAGTCTGCAGAAGATGAAAACCCTTTAGGTCTGGTAGGAATGTTAGGAGGGACCCCCCTGGCGATCGAGCGAGACCCCTCCCTGCGCCTTACCAGGCCACGTGCCCTCGGCATGCCGATGGGGACAAGGGCCTCTTCCCCACAACCCTGACCCGGTGGTTGTGGGGGTCTGTGGGCAAGGGGGCTTATTTGCATCGGGGTATAGGACTTCAAAGCGTAAGGACGCTAAACCATCGATAGGCTCAAAGACAGGAGGTGGCACTTCCAGGAAGACAGCGGCGGAATCCGGCAGTCGCTCCACCACAGCTGACCGCCGCAGTGGGGGAGCCGGGTCAGCTTCACCTATCCTGGACGCAGTGAGTACGGGGGCCCGCAGGGCCCACTCGCCGGCATCCACTTCCTCCTTGATAGAGAGGACGCTGGAGAACATGTTAATGGCTCAGCAGATATCCAACTCTTCTAGCCCTGATACAGCCAATATTGATGTAGATCTGGCTGGGACTCATGGAAACATTGATCTCATAGCTAAGTTTTCGGAAATGCTGGAACAGGGCCTAAGCAGAATGGCTAAACAAATTACGTCTGACATATGTACAGATATTAGAGATCTGGGCACTTGCATAGAGTCTATAGAATTAAAACTGGATAAGACAGTGGACCGTGCTAACCAAAATACAAGCCGTATTCTAGATATCCAACAGCAACTAGATGAAGCACTCTCTAAAGTTGATGACATGGAAAATAGATCACGGCGACAGAACTTTCGCATAAGGGGGCTCCCCGAATCAGTTACAGATCTTAAAGGGGCTGTGGTAACATTTATAAAGGAACTCTTGCCTGAAGTCAAGGAGCAGAAACTCGAGTTTGATCGGATACACAGGGTAGACTTGCGCCGTCAAAAAATTTGTTCCGTTTCGTTCCGTTTCGTAATATCCATTATCTAGGCGGGCCTAGGTTATGTGGCGAGTCCCCCCTGAGAGGGGATTTTTTTGCTATGTTGGACGCACATCATAGTATGCTCGATATGGATATGTATATTGTCTACTGGTACTGGTATAATGTGATAAATGTAGGTGGGGGGGGGGGGTTTTTTCTCTTCCTTTCTTCTCTTTACTATGTTGGGGCCCCCCTATTGGTTCTTATTAGTTGGCCAGCTCCATATAATGTTTCAGTCTACCGTGGATCTGACAAGGTCAGGTTATCAAGGGGATAGGGAGTTTATGGTGACCCCCACTAAACCAATTCTATTTGCCTCCCATAAAGTCCGAGGTCTAAACTCTCCTATAAAAAGGAAAATGGCGTTTCAGTACTATCACTCGCAACGAGTAGCGATCTTATTCTTACATGAAACCCACTACAATTTATCAACCTACATTTCTTAATAAATTCTATCCTCAGTTCTATTTGGGTAATGCACCTGATGAGACCAGAGGAGTAGCTATCTGCTTCAATAAATGCATGTCCTTTAGATATATAAAGGAGATTAGAGATCCGGAGGGGCGTTACATTATGGTAAAGGGATATCTAGAGGATAAATTAGTCACCTTGATCTCCTACTATGCCCCGAATTCAGCTCAGGTACACTTCTTTGCGCATATGTGGCAAACTCTGATGCCGCTTGTCGAGGGGGCGGTGATATATGCGGGGGACTCCAATCTCGCCCTGGACAGCAGTCTAGATAAAAGGGGTTCGGGTGTGGGCAAAATTAAATATCCCCTGAAGACTAGCAGACCTCTGGGGAAACTATTGAATATGTATTCTTTGGTAGATATTTTGAGGGAGTTAAACCCCTCACCCAAAGACTATACATATTTCTCGCAGGTGCATTCTAGCTATTCAAGGATTGATCACTTCTTTGTGGGGTTCTCACTAGTACCATTAGTACTGTCTTCAGTTATTAGAGAGACGGCCTGGTCGGATCACTCAATACTGATGATGGGTTTGTCAAAGATAGAAGACGTCAATAGACCATGCTATTGGCGACTGAATGAATCTCTCTTAAGTGACCCGGAAGCGTACGAGGAGATCTCCTTACACTTGCAGGCATACTTTAACCTGACATCACATGACTTTTGGTCTGTTGAACCTAACATGGTTAGAAGAATCATAAAAGAGAGGTTTTCAGGTGATGAAAGTGATCTCAGTGTCCCCTCAGAGGAAGAAGAACGTTGTTTTACTAGGGAACGTTCTCTTCCTAAATTAAAAATCATCTCACCTCATAGGCACTCCAAAAGTAAGTCCCATAGGAGTGAGAGGAGAGTCTATCAGCCTGTGTTGGATACAACGAAAGTCATTAAGTTTTTAAAAGAAACTGTGGGTCTGTTTACCAAGAAAGGATCGCCTTCTATAATGAATCATTTAGAAACTTATGAGGAGGCGATGATGACCCTAAACCTAAGAAGTGACAAACAGAAAATTGAATTCATTTCATGGGTGTTCAAGCCAAAGCATAGGTACTTCTTTACCTCCCTACGCGATATGGGTATAAATACCCGGTCGGAGGTCATGTCAGTGAAGACAGAATTTGGTCCCTATCGGTCAGCTACTGCTGCCAGGAGAGCCATTTTTACTTTGAAATGTCGGCCGAATCAGAGTCCCAGGGAATTTTTGTCAGTTCTCAAGAATGCCTATAGCCTGGCTGAGAGAGATCCCAATTTTGAGAGCCATGAATTCATTCAACTGTGTTATGATGCTTTGCCAAATAAAATAAAAATTAGTCTTGCCCGGGATTACCATCCCAGGAAAACTCTGGATTGGCTACTGACCGAGAGTACCACCCTTTTCGCTGTTTTACAAAATAGCGATGAATCCCAGGATAGGAGATTTAGGAAGCCATCTGACGAGATAGCTGAGACTCATTTTAAAATGGCATCAGGGACGGTTTGAAGCCCCAAAAAGGAGTTATGCTGAAGTGGTTAAGAACCCCAGTACTCCTAAATTGAACATGGCCAAACCCAATCCAGACAATAAAGGTACCAAGTGTTGATGAAGACCCCGGTGAAAAGCATAATTATGTAAAAAGGCAGTTCATTCCTTTCAGGAGATATCAGAGAGGTAATTTCAGGAAGTTCCAGCATGGCCCAAATAAAGTCCAAAATGGTTCTGGATCAGAAGCTTCTGGTAAATCGCAGGCTTCTAATTCCAAAAACCCACCTCCTTCCAGGAAACTGATTTTAGTTTCTAGTCCATGGTCTAGTCTGATATATATATATTGAATTAAACAATTAAACTGGTGGTAATTTTTCTCTACTTGGTGTGGGCTTATTGCCAGCCCTGTGCACGATGGGATAAATAATCGCCCATGCGCTGTGAAAGTTAGAGCTTGTGAAAATCTGTGCTGAGAGAAGTCACATGTCAATTCTGAGCCTTTCGTTTTCTTATTCTGTGTGATACCGAGAAGATACCCATTACATTTAAAAAGTTGTTTTATCTTGGTTACATGTATCTGTTGAATTAATATCCAGTGGTTACATTTTATGCATTACTTGTGTTATCAAATTGATTGATATTATTTGATCCATATTCTTTGTTTGTCACCAATTATATTTTATTATTATTTTTGCACTGATTTTTGATAAATAAATATCTATATTTTGTATACTTTTGTATTCCTCTTGTCTTCGTAGTCAGCGCAAATGAAAGAACCCGCGTAAATTTTGATTTATGGAAATACATTGGGAATCTCCTTAACCATAGATTTTCATTTGTTTCCATAAACAGTACTGTATATAAGAGCAGTATAAACATTCGGATAAGGCTGATGTTCTAAAGCCGTCTCCCACTGGGCGTCGTCCTTTGACCTTAATAAATGAAGGAGTTGGGGGTCTGTTCAGCCCTTTCTACACTGACTCCAGCTTGAACGAGCATCGTGTCTGACTCTCTCTGGTGCTAAAGAAGTATTTCACCCCTTATACACAAAGAACTGAATGCACCGTGCTTTTAACAGCTACCGGATTGTTTGTGCTGGGCGCATTTTAATACCGAACATGTACCTTTTAGTACACCAGAGATTTGTGGGCAAAGTCCAACCAAAATGTCCATGACACACTGGAAGTGGTTATACCTAGAACACGGCTGCTGCTGCTGGATCCGTACAGGCTCCGGATCTTGGTACCATTTTAAACAGCCAGCGATTGCTGTTTAAATACAAGGGATCCGTACAGGCGCATCTTTACAGGCGCCGGATCGCTTGTACGGTGCAACGCCGTGTCCCCCTCCCCCCGTCCGTGGCCGCCGATGCCGCCATCGTCTTCCCTGGCTCATCTGTCCCTCAGGTGAGCCCAGGACCGGCACGGAGGGTCTCCCCTGATAGATCAGTAATTTTTTTTTCGCTGCAGCAGCTGGGGCAGTGAAATTTGACTGGTCAAATCTACAGCTGGTGGGCTGCTGGCAGATTTGGTGGAAGGATCTGTGACACCTATTGCTGTACCATCATCCCTCTCAGTGGAGGTTGTTGACATGGCATGACGTATAGTGGGGGTTGAGATGACAGATGGGGAGCGAGGAGATGTGTGGACCTTTTTCTGCTGCTGTTGCCAACGGGGTGCGTGGCAGGTGGTCAGATGTCTCTTCAAGCACGTAGTAGCCAAGCGGTTGATGTTTTTGCCACGCTTGATCTGCTTGAGACACAGGTTGCAAATAGCAATGCTGCGGGCTGCTGCACATGTGCTGCAAAACTCACACACAGCTGAGTTTCTGGAAGTGTGCTGGGAGATAACAGCGCCCTGCACCTGTGCAGCTCTGCGGTCTGATGCAATAGGGTGGCTGCTCTCACGGCTGCCCCTGGAGGACATCCTGCCTCGTTAGGGTTGTGCCTCCTCCTCACTTTCCTCCTCTGTTCGATCAGGCACCCAAGTAGAGTCAGTGACCTCATCATCATCCCCTCTGTCCTAGTCACTGGAGCCAACCTGGCAGTATGCTGCGGCTGGGGGAACATGAGTGCCAGTTTGTTGCCCAACATTGGCACCCCCTCTCTCTAGGCTCATGTTACTCCCTTCCTCAACCTCAGAGCCAATATCAGACCATTCTAATTGCTGCACATCCTCCAGCAGCATGTCACTGATGCTGTGTTCAAACAATTCAGCTGACTCCTCCATGCATGATGGTGAGGCTACAGCAGGAGTAGCTGTGGACAAGGAGACAGAATAGGCCACTTTGCCAGCTGCAGTGGACTGAGAACTAGTATTATCCTGGGTGACAGTGGATGAAGAGGATGAGGATGACTTAGTTATCCAATCCACCACCCCCAATCCACCACCTCTTCTGTATGTTATGGCTGAGTCCTGCCTGCAGAGGATGCACCATGTCCACGACCACAACTTTTGCCTGGCAGACACAAAGGCTGCTTACCCTCTTATTGCTGCATGGGAGCATCTGCCTCTACTTGTTGGCATTTCCGACATTATGTGTGTAGCATTCACCCCCGAAGGAGCCGCTGAATGATCGGGTCTTCTGTTTCACCTCTGTGACACACCACAAGCTGTGTGTATTGCAAAAGACTGCTATGACAGACTGATATGACAGACTGCTATAGTACGCTGATAGAACAATGATAGTCAACTCTCTTTTAACTCCGGCAACACACTACATAGGGCTGCGGTGTAAGCAGCCTTATATAGTGTGCTGCTGGGACTTAGCAGTGAGCACTTTGCCCAATCATGACTCTCACAGTTATCTATGCCCTGATTGGACAAAGTCTTGCACCTGAACGATGGTCAGGTGCAAGCCTCTAGCCAATTATAGCTTCACAAGGCGCATTGCCTTGTGGGGGTGTGAATATCCCGCTGTACGCCCGGTGAACACACGAACTAGCAATGTTCGAGTCGAACATCAAGCCCAATACTATTGCTTAACCATTAAAAATGTACTTTGTTGCTTCTGTACTTCTACTGAAAAATCTGGATAAAAGGATACTGTAGACCCATTATAAGTAATGTCCCCTTTAATTTGAGCTTTAGGAAGAATATTGTCCCGATCTTTATAACAGCAATCCCAATATAATTTAATCTGGGAGGACTTCCCAGTACTAATGGTCTTATTGGAACACAATGCGCTCTTTCTATAGCTAAGAACTTAGTAAACGTATCCAAAACCAAAAGTTTCTGTTAGCCATTTCTCTATTAATGCTGTGGGGTCTTTACATTCAATTTTTTTCTGGGAGACCCACTAAACATATGTTGTTTCTACAAAGTCTATTTTCCATATCCTCCAGCCTATTGGAGTGTGTGGCAGCCCCCAATAGTAATGCCTCCTAATGGGAGCAAACTGAACCTCCAAAGAGCTGACTATTTTCTAAGTCACGCCCCTTGACGTAACGTACATAGGGTGGAGCATAGGAGCTGCATGATTGCACACAGGGTGTGCGGCTGCTTACCAAGTTGTTTTATTAGAAGCCCATTTTTTACCATTGGAATGCGAGTAGCTTTTTAATAAAATATAGTATCCTTTTAAAACCATCTGCACTACGAGTTTCCACTTTTTATTTGATGCATGGTCCACTTGGATGAACTGACTGCTTTCAACTCCTGAAGCTGGCAAAAGGAGTTTGTACCTGAGAGGAGGAAAATATTGGGAGATGTTCAGCATCAGGTGCTTCCTCTACCTGGTTTCAATCAGAGGACCAGCGCATACAGGCCCTGGTGGGTCTCTGCTAAAGGTGAGGTGCATTCCATAAGATTTCTCTGGTGATGATCACAGGAGACTGTGATTACCTTTTATCTTTCATCCACTTCTGTATCTTCTATTTTAGAATGGACTGTTGAAGATTCATGATTATGGACATTTTTCTAGCAATGTATTATTTGCACTGAGATGCATAATACACACATGCGTTTTGTTCATTTTTCTTCTTTTCACATTGTATCACGGCTAGTATCAATTTTATTTGATACTTTGCAGATTAAGGATCTTCACACAGCGTGGCTTTTATTGATAATTCTACAGATATTCTATATTATATCTGATCAGCTGCTTGACTAGATTGGAGTAGTGGTGTGAGGTTTCACATTATTTATTTTCCAACGCTGATGTCCTTTCTCTCGTTTTCTGTAGCTCCTGCCGGATTATATTTAGCTCCCCATTTATGCTCTTGACTCGTGATAGCATCTAAGGATGAAGAGGACCC
>NW_017307062.1:130936-170766 GCF_000935625.1 Nanorana parkeri | reverse complement strand
CTAGAGGTATTCCGCCCAATGTCCCAGCCATCATGGAAGGACCCCCCTAACTCCTGGGTACCCTCGTTGTCAGACTGGGCTCCTTTCACAGCCCCCCTCCACTCATCTTCATGTGTGAGTAAGGCCTGGAGCTATGGATAGCAGAGGAATGAGCAGAAGGCCTGCATAACATGGCTGGGAACAAAGATAGGAAAGGGTTAAAGAAGAGAAGGAAAAAGGTTATAGAAGGGTCACTTACGGGATTGGATGAAGGGGTCGTTCAGGAGGGGCATCAGGAAGATAGTCAGGAAGGAGGAGTCCGGTAAGTTCAGTTGGGAATCCAGCAGAAGAACTTGTGAAAAGCCAGCTGTGTCATCTTTGCCTGTTTCCTTCGCTATGTGCGACTTGGAGAGGCTGATATCCCAGCTTCGTGAGGCAGCTGTGTCCCAGGATGCAAGCCCAAGTGTTGGCAGCCCTCGGGTGGGTTATTCCTCCCCCCCTCCTTCTCTGATTAGGGCATCGGGACGTGCTCTGAGTCTGCGCAGCAGAGTGGTGTCGGCCCAGAGTGATGACGTCGGGTGGTGGAAGAGGTTCAGGTGTGCGGGCGTCCGTGGCTCCTGCAGCTGCTGTTGTCACGGCAAGATCAGAGGGCGAGCTGTCGGCTTCAGATGAGGGAGAAATGGAGGAGGTCCATTTGCCGAGAGTGTGAAGCCGGAGGTGAAGGAACGGATTTGGAAAGGTGAATACGTGGAGCTCTTTCCCTGTTGCCACTGGAGAAGTTTAACCTGGATCGGGTTAAGCCAGACGAGTATAAAAAGGAAGAGGAGGAGAAGCGTAGGTGTCGGTTGATCCCGCATACTTTTAGTAATTGGTTGCAGGCGTTCGCGATTTTGGCAAGTGTAATTGAGGAGCGGGCGCTGGAGAATTGTTCGGCTTTATTTTATTTGGAAGCGGTTAGTGAGGCGTATCGGGTTTATGGTGGGGTGGCGTGGCTTCGCTACGATGAACAATTTCGCCAGTAAAAAGCCGTCCGGCCTGAGCTTAGGTGGTATCACAAGGATATCAGTTTGTGGATGTGGTTGATGACGTTGTCCCGGGTGGGTTGTTTTTTCCCAGGGTAGGGGGGGCGGCGGTGCTTCTACCTCCTGACAACCGGCCCTTAAGAAGAAAGGGGTCTGCTGGCAGTTTAATGAGGGGTCGTGTCGGTTTGGGGGGTCCTGCCGTTTAAGCATGAATGTTCGTGATGTGGAGGTTCCCACCCTCAATCCCGGTGATTCAAGACTGGTAAGGGACGTGTCAGGGATGTTGCTGGTAAGAGGGACGACTCCGGTGATGGTGGAAAGGATGCGTCCTTTCTTAACTAGATACCCGGATCGGGGGGTGACTGAGTTTTTGGTAGAGGGATTTAGGGATGGTTTTCTTATTCCCTGATCCTTGGCTGGCGCTCTTCCATTGGCTAGGAATTTGCGTTGGGCTCTCCGGTATCCTTCTGTTAGGATCCAGAGCGCCTCCAGGTGGCGCTGGAGCTGAGCCCTGCAGTTCCTGGGCTCACCTGCAGGATTCTCCAGGCAGCCAGGGGCTGCTACGTGCCAGACCACTACTGGGTGGTGCTGGTACCTGCAGCTCCAGTGCTCACCTGTGGTTGTCTCCCAGCTGCCAGGAATCAGCCCATTAGATGTTGCTCCTGGGAGGGTATTTAAACCCTCCCTGCAGTCTGGACCTTGGCTCAGGATTCCGTTGCCTTCCCCTGTTGTCTGAGTCCTCTGGCCTGAACCCTGATACCTGTATGCTATCTTGTACCCTGGGCCCTGTTTCCTGTGTTGTTACACCCGTTGTATGTTCTAGGTGTTGGGGGTTACATTATTGGTTTATGCCTGTTGTGTATTGTTTCTGTTAGCTTGCTAAGTTTATTAAAATATTTATATATACCATACTTGCCTGGTCCGTGTGGTCACACGTGTTTGGTCTGCCTGTATGGGTAACTGTGCAGGTGTGGGGTCACCTGTGCCGGTATCCCTGACACCTTCGGTGGTTTCTGACAAACTCGGGAGGGAGGTCACCTTGGGCCGTATGGATGGTCCTTTTTCATCCCCCCTCTTCCTGAATTGGTGTCGCCTTTGGGTGTTGTCCCCAAGAAGGAACCGGGGAAGTTTTGTTTGATTCACCACCTCTCACACCCGCAAGGGGGCTCCGTTAATGCGGCTATTGACCGTCAGGTTTGTGCGGTGTCATATACTTCCTTTGATGCGGCTATCTCCTGGGTTCGCAGGTATGGTAAAGGGTCATTGTTGGTAAAGTCGGACGTGGAGGCCGCCTTTCGCCTGTTGCCAGTTCATCCGTGTAGTTTTCATCTGTTGGGTTGTCACTGGGAGGGGTTTTTTTTCGTGGATTTTTGCTTGCCTACGGGCTGCTCCATTTCTTGTGCGTTTTTTTAGACTTTCAGTACTTTTCTGGAATGGGTGGTTCGGGAGGTCTTGGGGGTTGAGTCCATTAGTCACTATTTGGACGACTTCTTGTGTGTGTGGCCGCCGGGGTCCAGGGCCTCTGGCTTGCTTCTGGCTACTTTGCAACACGTGGCAGAATGCTTTGGGGCCCCGCTGGCTGCCAAAAAAACTGAGGGGCCGGCAACACCGCTGACTTTCTTGGGGATTTTGATAGACACGGTGGAGATGGAGTGCCAGTTGCTGCGGGACAAACTGGAGGCCCTGTGGGTGGCAGATGCCTGCCACCGGCAAAAGATTCAGCTGCGCGAATTTCAGTCGCTGCTGGGGAAGTTGAACTTTGCCTGTCGCATCATTCCTATGGGTCGCGTGTTTTGCCGGCGGCTGTTGGCGGCGACCTTGGGGGGGGTGTTTTCCTAGACATTTTGTTCGCTTGACGCGGGAACATCGGGCGGATTTACGGGTTTGGCTGTTCCTGGACGTAAAGGCACGATTGCGGCCGCGCATGCGCAAAGAGCCAACCGTGAGAATCGCAGCAAACTGCGCAAGAATCGCGGCAAAATGCGCGGGAAGGCGCACAGGAAGTGAGGTAGCTGTCTTAAATTATATGACTATTTAAGGAGGAGCCAGCTTCCCTTTCATTGCTGATGGGCTTGTCAGCTTGGTGCCTGTGACCTGTGTTCTGTGTTTATCACTTTGTCTTGCTTTGACTTGGATTGCCCTGGATTACGCTTCTGCTTGCTGCCAGCCCCTGACCCCAGCCTGTTCCCTGGATTTGCTATTGCATTCTGAATCTGTACTTCGCTGCCCGACTGGTATTGACCCTTGGCTTGCTGACCTCTCTACGAAGTTGTTCCTGCACGGTGTCTGTTTCCAACCTCCGGCACTCGTGCTCCTCATTGCCCTGCACCCTCCTGTTCCCAACTCCCAGGGGTCGCAGGACACGAATCGCAAGAGACGCCTCCCCGTCTTCCGGTCTCAGCCTCAGGTACGTTATACTGGATTATTACAATGGCCGCTCATTATGGATGGATGGCCCCGTCGGTAAAGGTGAGATGGACCTTTTCACGGATGCCTCTGGGTCGGCGGGGTACGGGGCGTATTTTCAGGGGAGCTGGAGTGCAGAGCGGTGGCCCGAATCTTGGGGGTGGCCGGGTTTCTTGGGAAACTGGTCCTTGAACTTTTCCAGATTGTTTTGGCGGTGGAGCTTTGGAGCCAATTTTTCTGGAACAGGCACATTCGTTTTCATTGTGACAATTTGGGGGTGGTGATGGCCATCAATAACATTTCTGCATCATCACCTCCGGTGATACGGTTATTGCGTCATTTGGTGTTAGCTTGTTTGAATTTGAACGTCTTTGTGTATGCTGTTCACATTCCGGGTTCCGTTAATCAGTTGGTGGATGCTTTGTCTCGCTTTCAGTGGAGTTTCGGCGGTTGGTGCCAGATGCGGAACGGGGTTCCTTGTCCCCAGAGCCTGTGGGGGATCGCCTTGGAGTTATCGTGGTTTGATATGGGAGTCGGTGAGTGTAGCCCCGTGGGTGGCCTACTCGAAGGTTTGGGAGGAATATTTGCTGGTCTGATGGGGATCATGTTTCTTTGGTGCTATTCTGGGTTAGTTGTGGTTTTGTGGAAGGGGTGTCGGTGTCTGGGCTGGATCGGCGTTTGGCGTTCTTATTTAAATTGATGGGGTTGCCGGATCATACTAAGCAGTTTCTTGTACGCCAGGCAGTGAAGGTCTATTGTAAAGGGCGTAGACAAGTGGACTCACGGCAGCCGGTGTCCTTTTCCCAGTTGCTTTTGATCAGGGACCAGTTGGCAGTGACGTGTGGTCCTTCCTTCTTCCTTGTCAATGCTCTGTCCCTGGCTTTCAGGGTTCAACGAGAAGGGGTCTCTGGTGGATACCAGCAACCTTCCTGTAAAATTGAAGCTTCAGCGGGGTAGCGGTGTGTCTGCTCCTGCTACATCTACAATGGTCCCATTCACACTCATTCATTTTTTTTTTGGCTACCTTTGTTGTGGAAATTTTACTAGGATGTGTTTTTAGTGTAATATTGTCATCATGTCTCAGTGTCTGGATTTCTGCGTCACGCTCGATTGGAGCGTGACCCGGATTATTCGGCACTGGGAATAAACCATTGGAGTGGATATGCGTGGCGGAGCAATGTTCTCTTAGCGAGTGTGTGGATGCCAAGGTAGGGCCCCTGCGCGGTGCGCGGATTTATTGGCGTGGCGTGTATACATTTGATTTGAGAACATAATATTATTTAAGATACATATCTGCCTTTTTGAAAGGAACGTGCGTTGGTATTTCCGATGCGTCTGATCAGCGTGCTGGAAGTAGTATGGCATTGTCCCTGCAGATAAGCTCCCATCAATGCGAATCATAATAACTTTATTGGGCATTGCTCACAGGGCAGGAAAGGGGGGGACAAGCGAGCGGACCCAGTCCCTCTGCCATACCAGGCCACATGCCTTCGGCATTGGGAGGATGTTTTTCCAGGGGGGGGGGACCCCTTGGAAAAGCACCTGGTACCCATGCCAATGAGGACAAGGGCCTACTCCCCATAATCCCGACCCGGTGGTTGTGGGGGTCTGAGGGCAGGGGGGCTCATCTGCATCTGGGTACCCCCTTTCATAAAGGGGGCACCCAGATGCCACCCCCTCTTGTACCCCTACTCATTCACTAAAGGGTTGAAAAATGTAAATAAACACACAACACCTTAGAAAAAATTCCTTTCATTGAACAAAAAAACAACACACATTTTTGACAATTCCTTTATTTAAAGTCAATTTTAAAAAAATGTCCCACAAAGGCATTCTAGCATCGGCCGCCAATTGAAAAAAAATAAACTCCCTGATGCAATATTTACATCTGGCAATGGGCAGAAATAAACAAAGTATGCTATTGGTTATTTAAAATTGAAATACCCAATAGCAGGCTGGCTAATGCTCCACCCACTGCCTGATGTCAGTCACAGGGGAGCGGACCTGAGAGGACCTGCCTTCTGTCAATCAGCAGAAGAGCAGACCTGAAAGAAAACTCTCTCAGGTCCGCTCATCTGGGACCGACAGAAGGCAGTGGGTGGAGCAATAGTCAGCTTGCTATTGCACTGTGAAATATCCAATAGCAGAATGGCTGCCTCCTACGGCCTTCTGTCAGCCCAGAGGAGCGGACATTTATAGAGAGAGTTTGCTTTCAGGTCTGCTCCTCTGCTGATTGACAGAAGGCAGTGTTTGGAGCAATAGCCAGCCTGCTATTGGCTGTATTAATTTAAAATAGCAATAACTGAATGGCTATTGCTCCTGCAGAGGAGCGACCCTGAGAGAGAAGTTCTCTCTCAGAGAACAAAACATGGGGACAGAAGCGCTACTACCATATAGTGACTTTATGTAACAACAATGAAAGCTTACCAAGGAGTAAATGCTGATGCAATATCATCGAAGAGGGGTGGATGGATGGGAAACCTCCACTGGTGGGGATAGTGAGCAATCAATTATGTGTGTGTATGGACCGGTATGATGGAAAATTGGGTTGGTCACTGCCGTGGGGTGCTTGATGGCAGTGAGAACCTGGGTCCAAATACTGCATAGGAGGGGAACACTGATAATGGCAGGCACGGATGGAAATAGGCTGGTGGATGCTGTCAGGACTGAGAGGGGTATGGTCCGGATGGTATGCAGTATATGGCTGCTTGTGGATGCTGGGTTTAACGGCTGGATGCGTTCAGTCAGTGTGAGCATGGGCGCCAAATAGATCGGTTGTGAGTGGGAAGGGAATCTGGGATGGGGCCCGAGGTGTCCGGCAGTGATTCAGTGGTGAGAGTGGTCAGACTCCAACGCTCGAGGGCACGAGCGGTAAGCCCGAGACAACGAGGGGCTCACTTTCTGGCTTGAAAAAGAAGACTTGCTCTTTGAAACGTGTAGCCGCAACAACGCTTTAACCACCTCCACCTGCTCTCTCCCCCCTGACTCAGATCTCGTTGCATCAGGCGTCCTGCTCGCGCCCTCGAGCGCTGGAGTTACACCACTCCCACCGGCTCCCCCAGCTCTCCCACCCGCAGCGTCCATCTCCTGGCAACTGCCTACAACACTTTTCTCCTCTCTCTGTGCCCGTTCTCTCCCCCTGATACACCGTTCGTTGTCTCGGGCTTACTGCTCGCGCCCTCGAGCGTTGGAGTCTGACCACTCTCCCCTCTGAATCACTGCCGGACACCTCGGGCCCCATCCCAGATTCCCTTCCCACTCACAACCGATCTATTTGGCGCCCATGCTCACACTGACTGAACGCATCCAGCCGTTAAACCCAGCATCCACAAGCAGCCATATACTGCATACCATCCGGACCATACCCCTCTCAGTCCTGACAGCATCCACCAGCCTATTTCCATCCGTGCCTGCCATTATCAGTGTTCCCCTCCTATGCAGTATTTGGACCCAGGTTCTCACTGCCATCAAGCACCCCGCAGCCCCACGGCAGTGACAAACCCAATTTTCCCCCAAACCGGTCCACACACATAATTGATTGCTCACTCCCCCCACCAGTGGAGGTTTCCCATCCATCCACCCCTCTTCGATGATATTGCATCAGCATTTACTCCTTGGTAAGTTTTCATTGTTACATAAAGTCACTATATGGTAGTAGCGCTTCTGTCCCCATTTTTTGTTCTCTTTGGAAAATGTCGGACACCACGGTCCGCATTCAAAGCTGCACACCTAGCATCAAAACCCACACATCCTTACCCTTGTGTTAGCGCTGCATCAGGGAACAACAATCCTAATTTTTCATGTTCTCTCTCAGTTCTGCTCCTCTGTGACTGACATCAGGCAGTGGGTGGAGAATTAGCCAGCCTGCTATTGGTTATTTCAATTTTAAATAACCAATGGCAGGCTTTCTTTATTTCTGCCCACTGCCAGATGTAAACTTTTTATCTCTGCCCACTGCCAACGTTTTTTTGGGTTTTGTTTTCATTTTTTGGCCAACGCTGGAATGACTTTGTGGGACATTTTTTAAATTGTATTTTAAATAAAGGAGTTGTCGAAAATGTCTACCCCTTACGCTTTCACAGGGGTGGCTGCATCTGGGTGCCCACAGACCCCCACAACCACCGGGTCAGGGTTGGGGGGAAGTGGCCCTTGTCACCATTGGCATGGGGACAAGGTGCTTTTCCAGGGGTTCCCCCCCTGGAAAAGCCCCTTCCCAATGCCGAGGGCATGTGGGCTGGTATGGTAGAGGGAGGGGGGGCGCTCACTGTGTGTGTGTGTGTGTGTCCTTTGCTGCCCTGCCAGGCTGCTGCCTCAGATTAAGGGTCTGGTCTTTTTCTGGTGTTGGGGTTCCCCCTTATAATTCCTACACGACCTACAGGGTCTGGTATGAATTGGGGGGGGGCATGCTGTTTTTTCCCAATTATTATTATTTCTGTGAACAGTTAAACACATTTGTGTATTCTGTGACGGCTGTCAGATTTTTTTACATTTCGGGATGGAAGTGTCCCCAAGAAGCAGAAGCTATTATGGAATAACATGGATCTCTCTGCTTCTTTCATTATTTACATTTTGTATCAATATTGTGTTACTTTGTTTTTCATCTGAGCTACAATTGCAGAGAAGTTAGAGAGCGGTAAATGACAGAACTCCTGTTTGTTGTGTTTCAATTCTGAACGAAATTCGGATGCATCCGAATTTCGTTATCAAACATTTGGATTTGTTCAGATTTGTTATTTCTGTCATTGATAAATTCAGATGCATCCGAATGTTTGCATTTACAGAAATTAGTACGAATTTCAATTCGGAACAAAATTAATTGCACATGTCTACGGGATGGATCTGTGTCCTTTTCAACCTTACCTACCATGTAACAGGGTACTATCATGGGGGAGCAGGGTATTATGTATAAAAAAAGGAAATGCACTGTAAAGACAAACCCCATAATTCTGCTCCTGTACAAAACATTAGTACGGCCACATCTTGCGTATGCAGTTCAGTTTTGGTCACCGATCCACAGAAAGGATGTCCTTGAGCTGGAGAGTCCAGAGAAGGGTGACAAAGCTCATAAAGGGGTTAGAGGACCTAAATTATCAGGAAATACTGCAAGTGTTAAACTTGTTCACTCTTGAAAAGAGGAGACTGAGAGGAGGCATGATATTAATGTACAAATTGTTTAATGGTGATGGGATAATCAGTAATAAATAGTTTACTGTCAGTTCAGTCAAGATTACAAGTGGCCACCACCTGAAACTGGCAGAGAAAAGGTTTTATCTTAAACAGTGAAGGGGATTCTTTACTGCGAGAGCTGTAAAATTGTGTAACTTCCTTCCACAGACAGAGGTATCAGCTGAGAGTATGGAATCATTAAAAAACTATCTAGATACTTTTCTCGGCGCACAAGATATATGGGGTACAGTTAATCTTAGTAACAAACACGCACAGGCACACACACAAAACCCAAAGGTTAAATTTGATGGACCTGTCTTTATTCATCCATAACAACTATGTAACTATGTAACTATGTAACTATGTAACTATGTAACTATGTAACTATGTAACTATGTAACTATGTAACTATGTAACTATGTAACTATGTAACTATGTAACTATGTAACTATGTAACTATGTACAGTAGCCTCTGGCTACAACAATCTGTGCTCTACAGATGAAGTGTCAAGTGACCTTTCCTATATATGTACTGGACTCACAATACTGAAAAGCTTGCCACTCCACATTAAGTATTGTATAATTTTTACCTGATATATCAGAATGGGTACAAACAGCTGACATGCCACAATATCAGTCAGGGAAAAATTGTGAACTATCATTCTTACCAGCAAAGGGTATGAATGAATATACCCAGTTGTGTGTTTTTGCTATTACTTTGACTTTTTCTTGAAAGTAAATGCATTTCAAAAACTAGAATATATTTAACTCTTCATAAGTAAGAATTTGCCTGCTGCTGCTCCCATTCTGATTTTGTGCATAAGGGGCAGCGTTCCACTCGCTTTGCACTGCAGCTCCTTTCAAACAGTGTTCTGCCCTATGTAGTCTATGAGGTAATAGCCACTGTCCAGGCAGACACAAAACGTAAACAAACAGCACCAGCTCTGCAGCAATAGCTGTCAAGCCACAGCCCAGCAGGCAGGAAAGCAGTTAGTGCCAGCACACCGAAACAATACCTACTGCCTCTACACCGATTTAGAAAACACTATGACAGCTGTCAACCCGCGGCTCAGCAGGAGGGAGGTTATGGCCATGCTTCAGATTTGGGGTTAGATTTAGAGGTCATCACCCTGTTTGCATCTGTTCTCCTTGTTGGGGAGCAGGCTGTACCCAAGGACCTGCAGTGCAAGTGCAAGGATCTCACTGCTTTATTATCATTCATTTTGTGCAACTGTACTATCTGCATTGATAATTTTCTCTGCTGTCATGGTGTTGCTGACTCCATAGAAAAACATTGCAGAACAAAGCATGGTAAATCAGCCATGGCAAAAAAGATCAACTGCAAGGAGCCAAAAGGCACAGCTTCCACAGTTCAGGTTGTCTTTAATGCCACCATACTATTACCCTCTGTGTCTCAGGTGGTGCAAGAATTTGCATCAGTGCTTCACAGAAAGGGAAATGTTTTGTCGCCTCATGTCTCCTACTGAATTTTCTGTAGTATTAAGTAGTGAAAAAATGCAGCAGCTAAAGTTAAACATTCTCATGATAGCAACACAATGCAGAAAGAAATGGATATGTAAGGGAAGAGATCTCTCTGATAAGGTCCCCAACAGATTAAAGAAAGCCAATAAGTAATCAATTTTCCTTTCATTTAGCACATATCAGTGATTAGTGAACTGAACCTCTAAAAGGAAACTATAACTTTTTTTTCAACTTGAACTTTTTTTAAGTTTTATAAAGTCTTTTAATACTTTATTTTTTTTGTAAAGTCTTTATTTTACAGATATATCTATAACGTGGGAAAAGCATGCTGCGCTATCTAATAGGAATAGACAGCATATCCTTGTTTTCATGATGTGTCAAGGAAAGGAAAATCGAAAGGTAAAGGAACAGAAAGAGGAAAGAGGGAAGGGGAAAGGAAAAAGAAGATATTAAAACACTATATATTTTCTTTAACAGACATTTTAACAATATAGTAAAAACTAAGTTACCTTATCAATGTAACTCCTTCCCAAGTCTTTTACTTCCTTCATGTTAATCTGGGCCTTAACCTTGTCTTTACCTTTCTTGCCTTTCTTCTTTTTCCCAAAGCATTTCTTACAGATACAGAAACAACAGCACAGCAGGAGCAGGCCAGCCACAATGAGAATGGTAGCCAGAGCCCATAGAGGAACTGCAAGGGAAAAAACATAGCAAGCATCTTAGCAATTGTTGACTAAGATCATAAACATTTCTACTGAAGGTGTAAACTAGTGGTCTACACATAATAGTCTGCTAAAAACCCTTGAATGTTTTGCAATATTGTTAAATTTAAGAAAACTTTAGAAACATAGTTGTTTTTTAGTTATGTTTAGTTTGACAATCAGTTTCAAATAGCACAACAGAAATCATAACATTGAATATCAATATTACATTTATATGTCTGTATAGTATAATGTATAAAGGTACAGAGCCACTGAATTATGAAGTCAGGTTGCCCACTATCTCTGTGTGGTGTTAGATCTGAATATGGGGCTACATGCTTTTGGCATTGATATTTATAGCAACCAATAAAATAAGTATATTCATTTGAAATTATTTTACTGTCAGAGGTTAGGTCAAAAGCTAGGTTTAGGTCAAAGTGAAGGGTTAGTTAGTCAAAGTTCCCTGATGCTCTTTCCCGTGTTCTAGCCAACACTGGATTTTCCAGTGTGAACTGGTGTCGGACGCTAAAGGAAACTGTTGTTGTCACTATCTCTGTCATGTGACAGTGCTTGGTCACAAGTGAATGTACCACCAATGGTATATATTGCTTCATTGTTTTGACAGAAACCATTGGGAATAGGTTATGTTGTTTAGTTTCACAATTTGTGGGATTGTAACCTGTATGAATGTGGTTTAATTTACAAGAAATTTGAGACGCATTCAGGCTAGAGTTAGGGTTGTGATAAGTATTGGGACCTGTGTTCATAGGCTTTTGTTCGCAAGTGTTTTTTGCATTCAAATACATGTCCATGAGAATGCAAAACTGTTTAAAACAGGCCAAAATAAGGTCAACTGCAGGTCAATGAAATCACCTGCCAATGAATTTTGAATAATCTCAGAAGAATCTCAGCATCTTTCAAAATGATGCCATCGACAAAAGCTTAAAACCGCATGTAGTGTATTGAGCCATTTTGCTCACTACATGTAAGAGAATCCCTTAGTTTCTCTCCCGAGGAGGCAGACGGCGCCGCGCAGTCCACGCTCGTATCTCCACTCCCCCGGCGCATGCGCAGAACCCTACTTAAGCCGAGAGCAAACGAATCTTCGGCGTCCTACTGTTGGTTACAGTGAACACTGAAGATTCATACCCTGCAGCAGCAGACTAACCAAACGGACTACCCCACCTACTACTCACCCGCCGAGGACAACCAGCCCAAGGCATCTTCGCCGGTCTCCCCAAGGATTACCCTAGAGACTGCTGCCTCACACATGGTTCTGTGAATCCTTCCCCACTGAACTCCAAAAACCGCAAGTATCACCTGTCTCCTACCTGTGATTACCATTCAACAGAAAGTTATTCTAATACCTGCTTACAAGTGACTATTCAAGTATTGCACTGTTGTGGTTCATGTAAATCCTGTGTGAAGTGAAGTCTGTGCTGTTTTGAGAGTCTTACACCAGCTGTTGTTGAGAGGTATTAGCAAGTTGTTGAAGTAAGGAGGAAACATCACCTTAAGTTAACCCTCACTACACCCAGTGTTACCAGTTTAAATCTTACTGCCGAAACCCCCCTGCTGGGTAAACCAATTCCACTCCCCTACCTCGGTTACATGATGTTAAACGGTTCCTTCAACCATCTCTAAGTTGCTGAGAGAGGAGAACTGAACCGCTTCACCTGTCTCCTACCTGTGATTACCATTCAACAGAAAGTTATACTAATACCTGCTTATAAGTGACTATTCAAGTATTGCACTGTTGTGGTTCATGTAAATCCTGTGTGAAGTGAAGTCTGTGCTGTTTTGAGAGTCTTACACCAGCTGTTGTTGAGAGGTATTAGCAAGTTGTTGAAGTAAGGAGGAAACATCACCTTAAGTTAACCCTCACTACACC
Source organism: Nanorana parkeri (assembly GCF_000935625.1). Lineage (NCBI taxonomy): Eukaryota > Metazoa > Chordata > Amphibia > Anura > Dicroglossidae > Nanorana > Nanorana parkeri. Next base: position 158,119 of record NW_017307062.1, on the reverse strand, counting down.
CAGTGTTACCAGTTTAAATCTTACTGCCGAAACCCCCCTGCTGGGTAAACCAATTCCACTCCCCTACCTCGGTTACATGATGTTAAACGGTTCCTTCAACCATCTCTAAGTTGCTGAGAGAGGAGAACTGAACCGCATACTGAGATAACCGAGACCTGCGTTGCTCCGCAGTTGTGATCCTAGTGTATCTGCGCAGGGCGCGTGACAGACGTGACACTACATAACATCAGACCCATTTGTGGTGGGGCACTGGGGCCTCATTTTGCCACTCATGTGAAAGTGTCCTTAAGATAATATTTTTGTCGGGCTCAGACTCAAGGATGTGTACCCTGGAAACACGTGTGGTAAGAGATGTGAATAGTGCAGGCCAGCTGGGAGATGGGCTCAGCAGATGAAACGGTGAAGCCCAGACGAGGCAGAATTCCATGATGCAGAGTAGGTAGCGTGGGATCCCCAGGGCATGGAGCCTAAGGGACAGACAGTGTTTATCCGAGCTTCTTATGATGGAGATGGATTTCACTGTGCAGCAACCCCTAGGTTCACGCTACTTAGCTAACAACGGGCGACAGTTATCAGGAGACCAGGCCAGAGGTCCGGGCAGGTTGCAAGCTAGGATCACCAGGAGACAAGCCAAAGTTCAGGTGAGATGACAGACAATGGTACCAGGAGATAAGCCACAGGTCAAGATGGATGTGGACAAATATTACCAGGAATAAGCCAAAGGTTGGTACATGGAATGGCAGGAAGAACAACAGCTTTGACGGTGAACAAGAACTTGACAACTAGCTAGGAAAAGCATTGCTTGGACAGCAAGCTGTGCACTGCACCGAGTTTAAACCACTTGCTGTCCGGGGGTGTTAAACCCCCTTCCTGTCCAGGCCATTTTTCAGTATTCAGCACTGCGGTACTTTGACTGACATTTATTTCAGTCATGCAACACTGTACAGAAATTAATTTTATACCATTTTTGGGGGGACAGAGAGCTTTTTTTTGGTGGTATTTAATCACCACTGCCGGTTTTTATTTTTTACAATAGTTTAGGAAAAATGACCGAAAATTAAAAAACAGTTTCCCCTATATTAAATTATAAAACATTTATTATTGCCCAATTTTTTTGGTAAAATTTAAAAGATGGGGTCATGTCAGGTAAAGAGACACCAAACATGTCATGCCTTAAAATTTGCCCGTGCCGGCGAAACCTCAAAAAACAACAATACCCAAAATTGGCCATAGGCGATGCTTTAAAAGCTTTAACTGCTCATCAGTTTAGTATTAACAGTGATTGATGGCCCTAAAATTATTTTTCTCACTCCGATGTTCGCAGTGATATGTAACATGTGTAACGCAATTGTCATTTTGGCACCTGGCATGTATTTACGTTTATGTGTGCGTAAAAATGTTTTACACTTAATGTTATTGCTATCACATTGGGGGATAACAATCCCCCTATGTGATAGCACAGGCAGACTGACAGGTCCTCTTTATGGAGACGTTTGGGTTCTCTAAGACCCCTAATGTCACCTGGGGACCCCCAAAAAAGCTGATGAAGCAGAGATCTACTTTACCAGCTTTGGGTCAGGATTCTGTACCTGGATCGCTGCATTACACTCCAACCCCACGGCCTCAGTGAGATATGCGGGGCACAGATCAAACATTTCCCCATTCTGAAAGGCACTAGACAAGGCTGCCCCCTGTCCCCATTACTATTCGCCATGGCTATTGAACCATTAGCACAAATGATCAGAGAACATCCAGATATTGCTGGTATCCCATTGGCGGGACACAACCACAAATTATGCCTTTTTGCAGATGACATCTTACTTTTCATCTCTAACCCCCTCATCTCCCTTCCCAATCTATTACGCACAGTGGACCTTTTTAGTCACCTCTCGGGCCTACATCTGAACCCAACGAAATCAAAAGCCCTAAACATTACACTGTCCTCACAACTGGTAAACTAGCTTAAAACAGGCTACCCATTTCAATGGGAACCAACATCATTGAAATACCTGGGCATACAACTGACCCCCTCTCAGGCTTCCTTATATTAAGCTAACTACCCTACATTGTTCACTAAACTGAGGAACCTTCTGAAGATTTGGCATACCTACCCCATCTCGTGGTTAGGTAGAATTCCAGCAGTCAAGATGGCCCTGCTACCCAAATTATTATACCTGTTCCGGGTTCTCCCCGCTCCGGGTTCTCCCTGCTCCAATACCCTCCCACCAGCTCAGAGCCTTTCAGAGATGTCTCTCCACCTTCATATGGTCACACAAAAGACCTAGGATTCCACAAACAACAATGTACCAGACCAGATGCGCAGGTGGACTGGGAGTGCCAAACCTCCAGAAATATTACATAGCAGCCCAATTAGCAACAGTGACTAATAACCATGCTACTCATGAAATCCCACTTTGGGTGTCAATTGAAGCCTTAGATTGTGGCCCATACACCATAGATAATTTACTATGGATGACACCCAGAGATAGCTCCACCATTACTAGTGCCATAACCCGTCACTCCCTCCCCATATGGGACAACTCCAAATATTCCAGCGGCTTCCTGTCCCCGCATCTACCCATGCTCTCCTTTCTCCATCACCCAGCCTTTCCACGAGCACTTAACTCTACAGCCATCTTCCACAAATGGAGAGAAAAGGGAATTACCCGTTTCTCCTCTATGTTTACCCATACTAATATCTTACCTTTACCAGATCTTCAAACTAATTACGAGCTTCCATCCTCGGAAATCTTTAGATACTTACAAATTAAAAGCTTCATACACGCCAACGCTAACTTGAAAGGTAACCTTCTGTCTTTATCACCCTTTGAAAGAATTTGCAAACTTGACCCACAATCCCCAGGAATTATTTCACAACTTTACCTGACGTCTCTACAAACGACCCCCTCACCACATCACCCATATATGGACCGCTGGCAGAAAGACCTGAATCTTGACCTTTCAGAAGATACATGGTCCCAGATATGGACCTCCACCAATTCGAGTTCAACGTGTGCCACAGTCCTGGAAACCAATTATAAAGTACTTCTTCGCTGGTACATCACCCCCACCAGGCTCAACACTTCACGCCGAGTGGCACAGACCCATGCTTTCGTGGTTGCTCTGACAGTGGCACATATATCCATGTGTGGTGGTCAGGTCACATCGCCCAAGCATTCTGGTCTAAGGTATTCAAAATGCTCCCCACCCTCACAGGGGTGGGGAGCCAATCCCACAAACGACATTACTTAACGTCAAACCTACAAATATATCTTACCTCAAATTTAAATTGGTCCTATATGTACTCATAGCTGCTAAACACACCATGGCCAGTTCCTGGTTCACTGATAGAATCTCGTTCCAGGCATTCAAGAATAGAATCCACTGGATTTTCACTAATGAGAAATTAACGGTGCACCTAATGGACCACACCCACAAATTTGAAATAATATGGGAACCTTGGGTAAAGCATTTCCTCCCACCTTCCTTTGATACCCGCTTGATGACTCTGAGAGGTCCCCAAATATTGCTATCTTCCACTAACCAAATGCAGAACTGAGTGCAGGTACTCGCGTCACGACTCCACCTGTCCCTTCTCCTCCCCCTCCCTCTATATCCCCCCCACTTTTTTTCCTTTTTCTGTTTCTTTTCTTTTACCTTCTATTATGTATATGCAAATATCCTCGCAGTCTGGACCCGGACAGATAGGGCCCTCGTCTGCCCTGGATACAGTTTAAGCACTCAACGCTGATGGTCATGTTAGAAGTACATACACTTTTTTTTTGTATGCGCAAATACCAATGTTTTATAAACCTCTGCGTGCATATACACTCCATGTTGGAGTGTACGCACTAACTGTATTTTTTATATTTGGAAAATGCTAATACAAATATTTTGACACTAAAAAAAAAGCTCACACATGACTCAAATTAGGCCAACCTAATGGTGGATGGACCCAAGATGGGGAATCTATTCCACCACACATCACATGGGATGTCTTCACTATGAAGAGTCACTATCATATGTCAATAATTTCACTTTACTATTAATATAAGGTGAGATTTCATCTGTTCTGTGATATTTATTTTTATATTCTATATATACTGTATATACTTTCAGCTACGTTTTTCAACATATCCTTTGGCGCTGAATATCTCCATTTTTTTAGTGCTGCATTTGCTCCCTTGACACGATCCCTATGCGCAGGTGCCTTTGCACTGATTTCACTCTATTTCCTCTGGTCTCTGCTGGGTACTACTGATCGGCGATCCCGACGGACTCCTATCTTGTAAGTCTATGGATGCTTGCAGATATAACAAATCTGTATATACAGGTGAAACTCGAATAATTAGAATATCGTGCAAAGTTCATTTATTTCACTAATGCAACCTAAAAGGTGAAACTAATATATGAGATAGACTCATTACATGCAAAGCAAGATATTTCAAGCCGTGATTTGTCCTAATTGTGATGATTATGGCTTACAGCTCATGAAAACCCCAAGAACCCCAAATCCACAATCTCAAAAAAGTAGAATATTACATGCAATCAATAAAACAAGGATTGTACATAGAACAATATCGGACATCTGAAAAGTATAAGCATGCATATGTACTCAGTACTTGGTTTGGGCCCCTTTTGCAGCAATTACTTTTGCACGATATTCTAATTATTCAAGTTTCACCTGTAGGTTTGTCTCAAACAGAGATGCAGTCCCTAATTTGCTTTGTATGGATTTCCTTTTATTTAGGACATAAATTCCCCCTTAAGAAGCTCTGAAGGACGAAACATGTCGGGGTTACCAGAATAAGCCATGTATTATATTATTATATTTTATGTAAATTATGAAAACAATTTTAGAAAAAAAAAATAATAATGAGAGATTATGGATTATGAGTAATACATCTTCTGTCATGCTCTTACTGTAAAAATTATACTATTGTCTTGTTATGGGATCACTACTATATGTGCAATGGATTAATCATGTTTTAAAAACCTTTCGTATCATGTTAAGAAATATATGACATTAATAAATGATTTTCTATTTTTATAACAAGAGAGTTATAGTGTATCTTTAAAGCCCCTTCCCTTTTCGGTATTTGCACACCTAAAAGTGGAATTTATTCAACTTAGTTTTAATTTCCCTATTGGGGTGTGATATCCTTCTCTCTTTTAATACTATTGTCATGCCTGATACATGCCCACTAAAATGTATTCACAAGCAGTTAAATGTATTCACAAGCAGTTAAATAAGGAACTCTAGGGACTTTTTCAACCTGACTAACTATGTAACCACTGGACTGGCCAGATGTGGACAGTGCCGATTGGCTGAGAAGCTGCAAAAGAATCAGCAGGTGATACGATGCCTATGGCTGTTCGTATATTAGCGTTAAACATAACAAAAAAAAAACATTTTAATGTATGTTGTTCACACTTGTGCAAAGTCCACGTTGGACATCTGCGCCGGCAAAAAAAATTGTTTCATTTTGATTTGGATTTTTCGTTAATTCATTTTTTGGGGTTCAGGTCCGACAGTCAATTTGTTTCGGGATTTAGACTAAATTTAAATTTTCGTTAGCGGCAATATGTTAGAATTTTTGTTATTTAATGAATTTTTGTTGCAGCAAAGCGACATTACACAGAAGAAAAAAATTACTTTTTTTTTTAGTCAGCGGAAGAGGAAAAAAAAAAGCGTGCAGTTCCGCCCAATTGATAGCAGACCCTTTAGGTCTGGTAGGAATGTTAGGAGGGACCCTCCCAAGTTAAAAAGAAAAGTGGGGGGAATGTAGGACCCCCCCAGAAAATTCATACCAGACCCTTGATCCAAGCACAGGTCTGATAGGGCAGGACAGGGGAGGACGATTGATCGCCCCCCACTGCCTGCACCATACCAGGCCACGTACCCTTGGCATTGTGAGGGTGTCCCCATGTTGATGGGGACAATGGCCTCCTTCCCACAACCCTGACCCGGTGGTTGAGGGGGTTGGTTGGCAGGGGGGCTTATTTGCATCGCGGTACCCCTTTCATTAAGGGGGCACCTAGATCCTGGCGACCCCCCCCCTTTTGAATGAGTCAGGGGTACTTGTACCCCTACTCATTCACTAAATGGTGTAAAAGTAAAGAAACCACACATTTTGAAATAGTCCTTTATTTGAAAAAAAGTCAGGTTTTTGACAATTCCTTTTCTTAAAAATAAAAAAATGGCTCCATCGATGTAATCCAGCATCAATCACGAATGACACTGGGCGAAATTAAAAAAAGTCCTGTCACACAAACCCGAACCAGACGAATACCCAATGAACAAATGCTATTCATAAACTCCCGAATGCCATTTGGGCCAGGGAGCAGAGGTGTCATAATACTATTCATATGACACCTCAGCTGGAGACAATTCGGGGGGTGTGGCCCAAGTGTCATGGCGGGAGGCTGCATCTAGAGAGCACCACACCTCTCTCCCGTACACTGGACGGGAGAGAAAAATAGACGCTAACATACCATTGACCGAGATGAAGAATACTGGACGCTCGTGCTCTGCAAAAGCTCCAAAAACAGGGACGATTCAACGTTTTCTGACAACCGAGCAACAAGAGCAAACATGCAGCCCTTCCACACGTGCTGCTCCCTCACCTGTTTCATCTCCGTATAGCAAAGAAGTGGACTTCTACTCTCGATCTAACTCAGGTGATGAGCAAGACCGACATGTACTATCACCGGTGGAGGAATTGGCGAAAACTCTCCCTATAAAGGGATGAACTTTCCCTTATGTTTACTCGACTTGAACAATCAATAAAAACGGACATTCAGTCCTAGCGAGGAGATGTTACACAACTACTTCAACGTGTGGAAGATGGTGAAAGTAGATTAGATGCGCATGCTGCCGCTCTGTCGGCACTACAGACTCAAGTGCAATCACTTACATACGCGCAGAGATTGCTTAGCTATTGGCTGGAAGACCAAGACAATAGAGGACGTAGGAATAACCTTAGAATGCAAGGCCTCCCGGAAGCAGTAGATGTGGATCTAGCTGACACCGTACGGGGAATCCTTAATACTATTACGGGTCAGAATGCTATTACCCCGATGATATTCGATCGCATACATCGAGTTTCACGCCCGCGGAACTTTGCGTCTGAAACACCCAGGGACGTTATATGCCGTCTACGTTATTATTCTGATAAAGAAAATATCTTGGGAAAATTGAGAGATCGCCCTGCATTTAATTTTGAAGGTGCACAAATTCAAATATTCCCAGATTTGACAAGAGAAACATTGATGCGACGAAGGGCTCTACGCCCCACTATTGGAGATCCTACCGAGAGCGGGTATTACTCATAGATGGGGTTTTCCTTCTTGCCTTATGGCACGAAAAATGGCAAGATGGGGATTCTTCGATTTACAGAAGACTTGGGTCAGTTTTGTACCACCTTGGAGATTCAGACCCCTATATTGCCAGATTCTGGATCCAATACCGGATGCATCATGGAAACACACAGCACCTTCACCTATATTATAATAAAAACTGTGGATTATAAGGAGTATACTCATTGGACTCATAGACTGGTGAGATTATATCCTGAGCTGAAGGTTTATATTATTGTATTGCTCAACATTACATAATGTATAGTGCCCATGTAAAAGCTAAAGGGCCTAGTGCAACAGCTTGATCGTCTTAATAGAAAATGTTATGCTGTTTTATTATAGAAGTATTAGAAAGATGTCCTTATGTAAAATTGCCACATGTTACACCCTGATTTGGGATGTGCATGTAGACCTGTCTCCATATTGGGAGAGAATCGTGCGTCTCGATTCTCCTGCGAGCCATTCCTTAGTGGAGGTGGCCGTTGGGGATGGATGCAGGGCCAAATTGAGACACAGCCATGTCCCCCGTAATTAATGAGCTAGGTTCTAGTGAACCTCAAAATGTAAATTGCCTGGGTACAAGTAGATCTACACTTTTTGCTCTTTCTTTTTTTTTTCCTCCTTTCTTTTCTCTTTTCTTTGGGCAATCAATGTTTTTTATTAATGCCTCTGAGTATTTCATTTTTTGTGCATGCCAATGGCAGATCTTAATATTTTAACCTTTAATGTCCGAGGACTTAATACACCCTCGAAACGACATTATTTTGTATGAGAGTTGCGGCGACTTCACTGTGATATTGCTTTTGTGCGGGAGACACTTTTCTCATCACACTGGAGTCCGCCTGAATTCATCCTACTGCTCGATGTGGTACTATAGCACCTCTCCATCTAGTAACTCTCGAGCGGTCGCTATTGGCATGCACAAGAGTGTTAAGTTTGAACATGAATCTACTATGGTAGACCCTGAGGGGAGATTCTTATTTCTGAAGGGAAGAATCGACAAGCGACTGATAACATTAGCAAATCTATATGCTCCTAACAAGGCCCCAACTATATTCCTTAAGAAGGCGCTACGTGCTTTATCGGAATTTCAAGAAGGGACTACGATCATAGCAGGGGATTTCAATCTCCATTTAGACCCTACTCTAGATTCATCCACAGGTAGATCACATATCGCCTTTAAGCGTCTTCATTCTCTTAAATTAATGTTACATAATATGCAATTAATAGATGTCTGGAGGATTTTACACCCACGCGAACGGGACTATACGTTCTTTTCTTCCCCATATAATACCTGCACAAGGATAGATTATATCTTCGTAAACCATCATTATCTACATATGATAAATAAAGCATCTATTCTTTCTTCTACCCTATCAGATCATGCACCCGTTATGGTCTCTTCGCGACTCCTGAATGTTTCACGAGTATCCTCTGTATGGAGGCTAAATGAATCTCCTCTACTGGATAAGACGATTTTGTCAGCTTTAGAAAGAGATATTGTATACTACTTTGCTAAAAATTCTAAGGATGAAATAACATTGGGAGTCCTATGGGAGGCACATAAAGCAACCTTACGAGGATCGCTTATTTCTCATGGCGCAAGAAAGAAAAAAGAAGCTAATACTAAGATATCCGAGCTTACGATAAAAGCGACTTATCTTGAATATCTTCATAAAAGATCCTTATCTGCCAAAGATCTGCAGACATTGACTATTGCCAGAAAAGCCTTATGAACAGCTTTGAGGCAGAAACATAAAAGATCCCTAATTTCCTCTCCCAACGATCATATGAACTAGGAAATAAACCTGGAAAACTTCTAGCTAAATTATTAAAGCAGAATGCCAACTTTATTGCTAAAATTAAATCTAAGCAAGATGTCCTAGTACATACCTCATCAGATATCTCTAGGGCTTTCAGAGATTACTACGCGGCTCTATATAATATTAGACCTAAAAATATCCCTCAACCCAAACAACAACATTTAAAGCATATCAATGGATATTTGCAAACTTTTTCTTTCCCTAAAATAGATGGAACTCAATTAATTAATTTAGAACTCCTATTAGTGAAAAAGAAACCCAACAAGCCATGGCGCTAACTGCTATGGTTAAAAGCCCTGGCCCTGATGGCTTTACTCTTAAGTATTATAAGATATTCCAACCTTTGCTAATACCTCATCTTAGTACCTACTTTAATTCTTTACTTCAAGGATCTCCTCCATTATCGACCTCATTACATGCTCATATCTCTATTTCTTAAATCAGGTAAAGATCCGACTCCCTGTACTAGTTATAGACCTATCTCGCTTCTTAATGCGGACATAAAAATCTATGCAAAGATCCTGGCCATGAGACTTAGCCACTTGATGCCTCAGTTGATCCTGTCGGACCAAACTGGTTCTATTCTAGGCTGGGAGGCTAGAGATAGCAAGCGATTTCTCTTATTCATTATGCCTCTTCTTCTCCGCTGCACACTATATTATTATCAAGTGATGCTGAGAAGGCGTTAGACAGGGTCGACTGGGACTATCTACGGGCTACTTTACAGCACATAGGGTTTGGCCCACGGTTCCTGGCTGGGATTATGGCATTATATGATAATCCTACGGCCCGCATTAAGATAAATGGAAGCCTAGCTGATGAATTTATGTTATTTAAATGGCATACGACAAGGATGCCCTCTTTCTCCGTTACTCTTTGCTCTCTCTCTGGTGCGGCTTTTTATTAATATTAGGCAAAACTTGAATATCATGGGCATAACGGTTAAAGATAGTGAACATAAAATGGCAGCTTATGCTGATATACTTTTCTTTATACAAAAACCTCAGCTCTCACTACCTTTGTTATTGCAAGAATTGGAAACCTTCAACATTATATCTAATTTTAAAGTTAATCTTTCTAAATCAGAAATATTAAATATCTCGACTCCCCCTCATATTGTCCTGGCTCTGCAGAAATCTTTTCCTTTTCATTGGCAACCATATAAGATGAAGTATTTAGGTATTTACTTAACCCCTTGTGTATCAAACCTGTACCCTAGTAATTATTTACCTGCACTTAACACTATTAAACAAGACACAATTAATTAGCTTCATCACCGTCCGTATATTTCACTCACTGGTAGGATAAATGCCATAAAAATTAATATATTACCGAGAATGTTATATTTCAGACTGTACCTATACACTTACCTACCTCTTATTTAAGCACTTTAAAATCGGTTGTCGGTCGATTTATATGGAAACGATCCTCAGCCAGAATTTTACATGGAACTTTAACGATGGCTAAAAATGCAGGTGGACTAGCTCTACCATACAAAACACAGAAAATCCCCAGCTCACCTGCCAGCTAGCCTGCAACCAAACAAATTGCCCTGTCAACAGTATGCGTTAAAATCAGAGGTTTTAGTTGCGCAAACTTTTGGCCAAAAATATGTATAAGCCACACCGCCGCGCCAAGGCACCTCTGCAAGGTGTGGTCCTAACTCTATGTATGCGAGTCTCCAAGTGTGAGCATAAGATGCAGTCGATAAATTGCATGCAGGTGTACCAGGAGGTAGCCAACTCCTCCTTATAAAGTGCAGGGACGCACTGGAGGCCCAGCAACCAAAAATGCACGCTGGGACCCCAGTGCGTCCTCTCAACCAAAAATAGTCAAACTAGAAAAAACATGGTACCTGCATGAATCTCTAACTAGCCTTTACGGCAGGGTGCACATTGGGAAGGCTTACAACAATACAAAACACAGAAAATCCCCAGCTCACCTGCCAGCTAGCCTGCAACCAAACAAATTGCCCTGTCAACAGTATGCGTTAAAATCAGAGGTATATATGCACAAACTTTTGGCCAAAAATATGTAGAAGCCACACCGCCTCGCCAGCTCTACCAGATTTCACTGTATACTATCAAGCAGTTGCACTTAATAGGAGAACTATGGGGTCAGTATTTTTCCCCATAGTTCTCCTTAGGGTAACGGGAGGACACAAACTAGCGTCCTCCCGTTACCCTAAGCTCAGTATACCGCGAGCTACAGCTCGCGGGATACTGAGACGCCGCGGCCGGAGCGGATCACGACTTAGACGACGGGATCCGCCCAGCTGTGTGAGTGACAGCTGGCTCTGCCTATCTAGAGGCAGAGCCAGCTGTACCCGCCCCCTCCCCGTCCGTTCCACCAGTCAACGCTGGCATATCGGAGCGGGGAGAGGGGAATCCAGCCCCTCCCCCTGTCACGGCAGAGAGCCGTGACAGGATCGAGAGGCGAGCGAACCCGGTATGTGTTCGCTCACCTCCCGATCTACTGAGCCGACCTGTGACAGTCTCATTGTCACAGGTCGGCTAGAAATAGGTGGTGAGTGAAAAGCACTCACCTCATAGTTCTCCTTTAATAGAATGTTAGATTGGCATTATCATTTTAAAACCAAATTATGGGTATCACTGGAAAATGTATTATCAGGACAATGTTTATCGACCACATGTTGGATACAAAATTTTCGTTATCTGGAATGTTGCACTTCTCTTTTGACTAGTCACACCTTAAATACATGGAATAATCTTTATACAGGTTTGATCGGTAAATATAACTCTCCATTGATGTCTTTAACTGGTCATTCTTTTTTTTTACCAGGACTACATATAGTTTAGTTATTGTTTCCCTTTGATACATTGAGATAGACAATTACATAATTTTGTGTCTACGTTTCAGAAGCCGATACGCTCCGTAAAAAGAATTGTCACCTATCAGACCCACCCCCCCGAGACATGGTATTTCACGAATGTATTTGATTATTCTTAATTCTCGTTCAACTATTTCCAAATTATATGATGTGGGAACGAGAACTTCAAATTAAATGGAATAACTCCCCTAAACTACAAATTCTCCGAGCTCATTCAATATTATCAATCAGTACGTTAGTTACAGATACGACATTTCGCTTCCTGGCAAGATGGTACTATAAGCCGGATCGAATACATAAGATGCATACATCTAAATCGACAGAATGTTGGAGGGGATGTGGAACAGTTGGCACTAACTTACACATATGGTGTCTATGCCCTAGTCTTAAATTGTTCTGGACCCAAGTGGTTAACTATATTAAGCAAATTACTAATATAACCTTATCAAAGAACCCATCGGCGTGTCTATTTCATGTAACAGATATGCCTCTGCGGAGTTACAAAAGAACATTAGTCCCTACATTTCTTAATGCAGCTAAGGCTTTAATTCCCTTACACTGGAACAAAACTATGGTACCAACTATTATAGATTTGTGTCATAAAATAGAATACTATAAGTTAATGGAAGATTTGACAGCTATTAAATATGATCAACAGGAGAAAAATGAACTTAAATGGATGCCATGGGTTTTGTTTAAGCAAATAATGGATAATACCGAGATTTTTTATCCTCTTTGTCGAATATCATCATTTGAAACTAGTAGTGATTGAGTTGTAGTTCATGATCCTTTGGGATGAGTATGTATGGGTATTTTATATCTTTTGCATTATGTTAAGATATTTATAGACTTGATTGCTTTAGGTTTTTGGAAATTGACAGCGCTACCGAGATCATAATATAATGTATATGAAATAATTTATGTATTTATTTCTCATGATTGTAAAGTATCATAAATGTATTTCAATGTCATATTTTAACCCTTTAAAATAATAAAAAGTGAATAATGAGACACCTCAGCTCACAGACTCGAATGGCATTCGGGAGCTCCTGAATGCTGTTGTGTTCAATCACAACTGGGAATGTCAAATGAGCGGAATGAGCTGCGTGACGTCAAGGCTCGCTCCACCCATTTGTTTACTTTCTGGCCAGAGATGTCATTTTGCTGCGAATCTTCATTGGGTCGGCATGCAGCGGGACCTTTTTTTTTCGGCGGGCATCATTCATCGTGATTGAGACTGGAATACATCGATTGATCAATTTTTTTATTTTATTTTTTTAATAAAGGAATTGTCAAAAACTGACTTTTTTTTTTCAACTGAAGGACTTTTACAAAATGTGTGGTCTCTTTAGTTACATGTATTTTTAACCCTTTAGTGAATAAGTAGGGGTACAAATACCTCTTACTCATTCAAAAGGTGGGGCAGAGGCATCTGGGTGTAAAATAGAAAACCAGCTGCAATCCTTACCGGAACAATAGTAAACCTGCAAAAGCAGGTGGGTGCTTGTAGCGGACGGCACCGTGTATAACACAAGAATAAAAAGTAAGAAAGAGTCGCCAGCACACCAAAAGTAATTTCAGCAAAAGTCCATTTATTGACACATTGCCATTCAATAACAAGCGCTTTCGGGGCCTCAAGGGTACCCCTTCATCAGGCTCAGAATGACACAGTCTCAAAACACCATCACCTTTAAATAGACACACAAATGAAATGTTTAAAAACAGACCCCTCCCACCCAATTTCGTCAGTGTATGAGTTTCTCCCGCCAATTCATTTTCAAAATAGGCTTTACATGTGGCAGGCTTATGACGAGGCAACGTGACCAACTCACCCAGCTGTTGGCACACGAGCATCGGTCCATTGTCCAGGAGACAGGACGCCAAAATGCAGAAAGACCACGCCCCCCTCCTCGTCCACCAGCGTACACGCTGTGTGAAACGCCGGGTGGTTACCACTTGAGTCTCAGCCTGCATTTGCAGGTCCAGCGTCCACTCGCGCAGTATGTGACAAGGGGACCATAGCCTGCGGCTCAAGTGATGATGGGTGGACTGCAGCGCTGGCGTCCCCAATTTCATCTGCCTCTGTAATATGCGGATTCACAGCATGCATAAAGCCGGAAATTAAACAATTTTAGTATCATGACTAACGATGTTGGCCTAAGTTTGTATATGGACTAAAAGTATTTGGAAAGGCATCAACAACATTCTGTTTGGGGCAATAATAGTGGTGTGTATGGCCAAACAGCAATACCCACATTGAGGTTGAGATGTTCATTGTTGAACGCACAATAAAGCTGAAGCAACACTTTGCCATGCTTCCCTCTGTGACACGTAGTGGTTTACCCTTTTGTGTCAAGAGTAACTGCCTGCCTACTGAGCAGTTTTCTGCCATTGAGTCATTTAAAGGTGATGGTGTTTTGAGACTGTGTCATTCTGAGCCTGATGAAGGGCTACCCTTGAGGCCCCGAAAGCGCTTGTTGAGAGGCATCTGGGTGTCCCCTTAATTTTAGAGGTACCCTGATGCCAGGGCCGCTCCATTGCAACCAAGGGGCGGAGCCACATGCAGTCCGAGGTTGCTGACTCTGGCGGGATCCTCCCCCTCCTCTGCAATGTCGGAGACGGATGCATACCCGCGGCTGGAACGTACCACTTCCCCCATACCAGATGGGACACCGCACGTGTCCCCAGAGCTGGCTTCAATACTGGGGGAAGATCTCAGGGCAGTACTGCAGTCCCTGGCCACTAAGGAGGATATCAACCACCTTGCCCAGAGGGTGGAGGGCACGCTGCGCAAGGAGATAGCAGGGGTAGTTCAGACGGTCTCCCATCTAGAAGAAAGGGTCACAGCCTCTGAAACCTCGCACACAGTGCTGGCTGAACGGGTTGCGGCACTTGAATCGGCCGCGGTGACGCAGAGCTGGGCCTATGCACTACTCTACCTTAAGGTGGATGACGGCGAAAATAGGAACTGCCGCAATAACATCCGTCTGCGGGGTGTACCTGAGTTGACTGTGGGAGCAGACCTCAGGACCACAGTACAGGCAATCCTTAACCTGCTCCTGGACAGAGATCCTGTGACCCCTATAGAAATGGACAGGGTACACAGGGTTAACGGCCCGAGAGGATCTGACCGCAACGCGCCCCGAGACATCCTGTGCCGGATTCATTTCTTCGTCCAGCAAGAAGATATCATGAGACAGGCCTGGCTTAAAAAATCTGTGGATTTTGACTACCATTCTTCCTGACCTATCCAGACATACCCTCTTCCTGCGGCGGCCGATCAGACCACTGCTTGCGCAGATTTCCTCAGCTGGAGCCACCTATAAGTGGGGACACCCTTTCCACTTGCAAATTCACAAGGCGGGGCAGAACTTCCTCCTGATGACACCGGAACAGCTGCAGGAACTCTTCACACTCCTAGGAACGGAACCTATTGAGGTGCCCGACTGGCTTATGCCTCCTACCGCCTTCAGGCCCCCATCTGTGCCCCTACCACACCCGCCCGGGCCACGCCGTGGTCCCTCACGCCTCAGATCCCACTCGGCCCGAACTGTGGGCCCCACGGCCAACGAGGCATAGGAACATCGCCTTGAGACCAGTATCAACCACCATGCCAGGAGTACGTATGCTTAGACTTTTGAGCCGCTAACCTGCAAGAACCCACCCCGCCCCCCCTCTGGATGGACCGCCTCGATATTGTGGGCCTTGTTGTTGCCGTTATTATTGCCTGCACAGGGGTCTCGGAATGCTCTGGGACCCTCGATGAGAACTGACCTTTTGATCCCGCCAGTGTCAGCCCCCAGGCCTTCCTGATGGTGGGTAGCCCCATCGTCCGGCTGATCACCCTTTCTGGGACATGCCTGCAGCAGGAGTTCTGAGAGGCCCGGGACGGCGGAGGACTCCACAATCAGTTTCCCGGGACTCCCAGGCCTACAGCTGCCACAGATCTATAGGATGTTTGCCTCACAGGCGGGACTGTACTTTGTACACGCAGACGTATCGGAGTGGCTCTGGACCACGTGAGATATGGGTCGCACTATTTTGGGTCAGATAAGCTGGTCTGCTGAAAAGGCATTGGGGGGTGGGGGTTCAGGCACCCACTCTATTGTATGCCGTTGAGTTTGAATACCGTAATCCTGCCACTAACCTCTCTTTTACCCTTATAGGTGGAGACACCCTTTTGATCTGGTTTGATTATGTTATGTTTGTTTATATTATACAGGGTGCGATGGGAGTTGTTTCCTACACTGGAGCCAGTTTATCTGGGTGCGGCTGGCCCGGTGTGGATGACCAGCGGAGAGGGTGAACCGTGACATCATTGCCCCGTCACCTGGAGATCGGCAGTCTGCAAGACGGGATGCAGGGCCGCGCCTTCTCCCTCTCGGCTGGCCCTCCGACCGGAACACCTGTTGGGTGAGCTTGTGGGTCCACAGATGGAACTCATACTGTAGTTTAATGTTTAGCGTTATTGTTATTTTCTGGGTTTTAGGGTTGGATATCGGTCCACCTCCCCGCCATGCTATGGTGCCAACACTGCTTAAAAGTCTCCTGGGGCCCGCCGGAACTTGCTGTAACCGGGGGGCTATGAGGATGAGCTGTTGCACTGAGTGCCTTGGGGAGCATCTCGTGAAGCTTCCCTGCTTTTCACGCCCCTAACTTAGGTCCTCTCATCGCGACTAGCGTTGAGGGTAGTTTAGTTTTCCTGGAATGTCAAAGGCTTAAACATTCCAGAAAAGCGGTCGAGGGTGCTTGGGGATCTGTGGAGACTCAGGACACAGGTGGCATACTTACAGGAAACACACTTTCATTCGGACTGCATCCCCAGACTCTCCAACACTCGCTTTCCCTTTGCATACCACAGCCCCACTCCCCATACCAAAACTAGAGGGGTCAGTATATTGGTGGCTAAGAATTCAGGTTGGCAGTATATATCCTCGCTGTCTGATGGGAACGGCAGATATCTATTTGTGAAGGGCCGTTTCTTCGGCGCACTGGTAACATTAGTGAATATCTACGCTCCCAATACTGATCAGATCTCATTCCTGGAAGAGTGCTTCCTGGCTCTAGCCGACTTCACTGAGGGCACCGTCCTTGTCGGCGGTGACTTCAATGTAGCCCTGGACCCCCGGCTGGACGTGTCGAGGGGTGCTCGCATCTATCTTATTCACACCTACGCCGCCGTCGGCGAACACTACACGCTGAACAGCTGATGTATGTATGGAGCCTCTTACACGCCAGAGACCGAGACTACTCGTTCTACTCAGCCGCACATCAAATGTACTCCAGACTGGATTACTTTCTGGTTAAACAAAGGGATTTACATAGAGTGAAAAGTGCACGTATAGACGTTATTACTATCTCGGACCACGCCCCGATCCTACTTGAGATGTCATTACACTCTGAAAAGGCGCGCCCGTGGCACTGGCAGCTCAATGACCTCCTTCTTGATGACGAACTGCTGAGGGGACAGGTAGCACAGGACCTGACTGACTTCTTTACACGGAACCAGACTCCAGACTCTACTCCCTTCACCGTTTGGGAGGCCCACAAATGCTATGTGAGGGGGATATTTATTTCCCATGCCTCTTGCGCTAGAAAAGCTCACCAAGAGACGATCTCTACCTTGCTTGGGCAGATCAACTGTCTGGAAATGCAGCACAAACAATCCATGGCGGTAGCTCTGGAGGCGGAGCTATGTACCTTACGCCTACGACTGAATGACCTGCTCCTGGGTAGACTTAAGGCTAGGCAGGTAAAAGTCAGACGATCCTACTACGAATACGGCAACAAACCTAGCAGATCTCTGGCCTTAGCTCTTAGGGAGTCTAGGGCCCAAATGTTTATACCACATATCGTAGCGCGCGATGGAGGGCTGCTATCCACCTCAGAGGCCATTGCTAACCGTTTCCAGGAATTCTTCCAAGAACTATATAATCTCGAGGCCCCTAGATCCCCGGAATCCCTGGAGCGGAAACAGGAAAAGATTCGGGCGTACCTTGCTCAGTCAGGCCTACCCCGCCTGTCAGCAGAGGAGGCGACGGCCCTGGACGCTCCAATCTCGTTAGCTGAGTGGACGGGGGTGCTGAAACAAATGAAACCTCGCAAGGTGCCTGGGCCGGACGGTTTCTCCCTCCGTTACTTTAGGTCCTTCCCAGATCTATTAGGAGTCCTTTTCCTTAGCGCTACTCACAGGACAACCTTTCCCGGCGGACACCCTCTGTGCATCCATTACAGTCCTCCCGAAAGAAGGGAAGGATCCCTTGCTCTGTTCTAGTTTCCGTCCGATATCCTTGTTGAACGTCGACTTAAAACTATTTTCCAAGATCATAGCCAATCGTTTACTGACGGTGATATGCCGACTGGTACATACAGACCAGGTAGGCTTTGTCCCGCGGAGGGACGCCAAGGATAACACGGTCAGAGTACTAAATGCAATTTACCTGGCGACAAATAGACACATCCCTACTATTCTATTATCGACAGACGCGGAAAAAGCCTTTGACCGTGTAGACTGGGCGTTCCTCCGGTTGACATTAGGTGCAATAGGACTGGGGGACAACATGTGCCGCTGGATATCAGCCATTTACTCCAGTCCCACAGCAAGGGTGCGAGTTAATGGGGCGTATTCTAATTATTTTGCACTATCCAACGGCACCAGACAAGGATGCCCACTTTCCCCCTTACTTTTTATCTTGACATTAGAGCTGCTTCTTTGTAAAGTTAGGGCTAACCCTGATATCTCTGGCCTCCTGCAGGGACCAAACTCTCACAAAATTGCAGGGTATGCAGACGACTTACTGTTCTTCTTAACCAAACCCACTGTCTCTCTGCCCAACTTAATGCGGGAACTGACAAACTACGGAGAGCTCTCCAATTTCAAAATGAATCTACAGAAATCTGAAGCGATCAACCTCACGGTCTCCTCCTCCACCATGACTGGCCTGAGCTCCTCTTTCCCCTTTCGCTGGGCATCGGACCATATCACCTACCTTGGGACGAAGATACCAGCGTCCATAGACAAGGTCTTCGAGTCGAACTTTCCCCCCTTCTTGACCACTATCCGCCGGGATCTAGCGAAATGGTCGGGGCGCACATTGTCCTGGTTCGGGAGGAACAGCGTACTTAAGATGAATACTCTTCCTAGGCTCCTCTACCCTTTACAAACTCTACCTGTCCGGATCCCACTCTCATTCTTGAAATCGGTACGCAGGGAGTTTGCTTCCTTTCTGTGGGCGAACGGTGCACACAGACTAAACAAAACCATCTTAGCATTGCCCAAGTCTCGGGGGGGGGGATCGGATGCCCAGACCCCATACGTTACCACCTGGCGACTCACATGGCCAGGGCTTTTGAGTGGTGCAATGTTTCCTCAGACAAACGCTGGCTTCAACTGGAACAAACCACCTCTCCGTGGCCCCTGGCAGGAGTGCTATGGACAGGGACACCACCGCCGCGAGAACTTCTTCAACACCCGCTGGCAGGTAACACGCTTAAAGTCCTCCGGGCATCGTCCGGTTTACTTTCCACTGGTACATCCCCATCATTGATGACACCTGTAATCGGCAACCCAGTCTTTGTACCGGGTCTTGAGGATAGAGCATTTACTCGTCTCGTGACATCTAACCAGTTCGTATCGGCCACTTCTGGCCTGCCCGAGACTATTTGTGTTTACAAACATTGGCCACCAAGGTGAACCCTTCCCTCCTGAGATGGCAAGCCCTACAACTACGCCACTTCCTCTCTAGTATGCTGGGCTCCTCCCCTCCACGTGTAGACCTGACCCCTTTTGGAGGAGAGGTGCGTGCAGGGAGAGTACGTGGAGCATGGCCTAGCCGCTGCACATGCCCTACTGACCCAAGCGCCACTTGCCCATGATCCGGTCTTCCTGGCCAAATGGGAGAGAGATTTGGGCCTGACCTTTACTCAGGAACAAAAAGACACGGTATTACACTTTGCACATAAAGCCTCCATAGCCAGTTCCATTCAAGAATCGGGCTACAAAATACTTACCATATGGTATTTCGTACCGGCCAAACTCCACAAGATGTTCCCTCAGTCCTCACAGACCTGCTGGAGATGCGAGCAAGACGTGAGCTCTATCTTGCACATTTTCTGGTCGTGTCCGCGGCTTGGAGAGTTTTGGGATGCTGTCCTCCGAATCACTCAGTTGACTGGGGTTTCCTTGGTGGATGAACCGGCAGCTGTCCGGCTACATCGGACCGCCTTACCCAGGTCTCGGTACCGCAAATCCCTATTGATTCACCTGATTAATGCGGCGAGAGCCTGCATACCGCTATGCTGGAAGAGTCCTGCTCCTCCCTCGGTGAAACTGTGGCTCACAAAAGTGGATGAGATCCGTGTGATGGAGGAACTGACCGCCACTATACATCACACGGATGCCAAATTTAGGAAGAGATGGTTCTATATTTGTACATATATATATCTGGGGGTACATCTGCCAAGCTACAGGATTACCTAGGCAATATGTATTTGCTGAGTCTACTCCCGGAAGCACGAGATACACTGGAGGCCCCGCTGGTGCTGGAGGAGTTGGAGGCTTCCTCAACGGCAAGGCGCCGGGCCTTGATGGGATGCCCATCGAACTGTATAAGAGATATGGCAAGGTGTTGCTCCCTGCACTTTTGGACACCCTGAATGATGCTTTGTTGACTGGCATGTTGCCGCGCTCTATGTACGGGGCAGCGGTGATTCTTCTACCAAAAAAGGGGAAGGATCACCTGCTCCCCGACGCATACAGACCTATCTTGCTGCTTGGAGTCGATGTCAAAATTCTCGCTAAAGTGTTGGCTATGCGGCTGTCTAAAGTTGTTTCCTCCATCATACATGCTGATCAGACAGACTTCATGCCACACAAATCCACGGCAATGAACATTTCAGGGTGTATCTTAACATGCAGGCCCCTGTTGATCTTTTGGGTGGCAGAGCTCTCCTCGCGCTGGACATAGTAAAGGTGTTTGACAGCGTGGAGTGGTCCTACTTATGGGCTACGCTGTCCACCTTTGGTATTGGACCATGCTTTATTTCATGGGTGGCATTGTTATATAGGGATCCATCGGCGCAGATACGCCTAAATGGAGCTCTCTCCTCCCCTTCCAGTTGCAGCGAGGCTCTAGGCAGGGGTGTCCTCTCTCCCTCCTGCTCTTTGCCATGGCCATGGAACCGATGGCCTCTATGATACGCTCGTCGCCAGAGATTAAGGGATTTGTCAGGGGAGGCAGTGAGGCCAAAATAGCCTTGTACGCACACGACACGCTGCTGTTTCTGCCAGACACCCAGACCTCTCTTACAGCAGTTATGTCCAAGCTCTCAGAGTTTGGGCGCTTTTCTGGCCTATATGTCAATTGGTCCAAATCCTCGCTGCTCCCACTCGATCCCTTGCAGGACCCTCTGCCATCTACCGCATTACACTTGCCTATTGTGTCCCACTTCACATACCTGGGAGTCCATATGACTGCCAACCCCAATAACTTTGTGGAAGATAATCTGGTTCCATTGCTGAATAAGTTAAATGTACAATGCAAAGTCTGGAAAAAACTCCCTCTATCGGTGTTAGGTAGGACTAATCTGATCAAGATGATTTGGATGCCCCAAATACTGTATTTTCTCCACAATTCCCCATGTTGGATCCAACAATAAATATTTAGAAGGATTAACTCCCTATTTAGAGACCTCATTTGGAATGGTAAGCCCCCTCGTATTAGATTAGAATTCCTTCAAGACCCCAAGGAGCAGGGAGGATTAGCCCTCCCCAACCTATGGATATATTTCCTGGCCTCGCAATTTCAGCTCCTGGTGGGCTGGTCTCTCACTAAGACCTACCCGCTAATGGTAAGCTATTTGCACACATGTTCCCGTCTAAAAGTCCCGTTATCACTGCTACACACTACTCTGCTGTCCGATCTCCCAACACCAAAACTGCTTGCCAGGGTCTGGGTGTCTGTTAGAACCCTGTTGGGGCTCTCTGAGGTTACCACCATTACCCCACTTTGGGATAATGGTAAACTGCCGGAGGTACACAAACTATGGGGCTTTGTCTCATGGAGGAGGGAGGGAATACACCTCCTATCCCAGGTCTATGATGCAGGCATTCTATGCTCATTTCAGCAACTCCAATCTAGATTAAATTTACAGAAGACCCAATTCTATCAGTATCTCGAGCTGAGACATGCCCTGTCTGCGCACCCTGGGGCTGGTCCAATACATATATCCAAGGTTCCACTCCTAGACCAAATTGCACTTTCCACACACACCAAAGGTGTCATCTCCCTGCTGTACTCCTACATACTCTCAAACTTTTCGAGAAAATATCCTCTCCGATGTAGGTTGGCCTGGGAGGAAGATCTGGGGGCCTTTACAGAGGAGGAGTGGGGCAGTGCCATGGCTTCATTCGGTGCCTCCTCCCTGTCCTCCTCTCACAGGCTGACTCAGCTTTTCATCTTGCACAGAACGTACCGCACCCCAGAGTTCCTCTTTAGAATTGGAGTGAGAACAGATTCTAAATGTCCCAAATACGGCATCGAGCCTGGTTCCCTTATACACCTGCTGTGGCATTGTCCCAAACTAGTGAGGTATTGAGATGAAGTGGTGCGTTATATTAACTCTACCTTTATGATCCAACTCCCCTGCTCTCCACTACTTTGCCTTCTAGGTGTGTTTGAAACCTCATCATGGGATGACCACACCGTGGTTGCTGTATCTAGGGCTCTATTTGCAGCAAGGAGGACTATTGCCCTCCAGTGGATGTCCTATGTCGTACCGACGGCAAGGACTTGGATGATGGAGTTGGATCGTCTTATAGCATTTGAAAAAAATCACTTACAAACACAGGGGCAATATGCCAAAATTCTACGATATTTGGGACAGATGGCTGAGCAGGCAGTCGCCACTAGATGTTGACCACTAGATTCATCGTCCTGAGTATGATATGAGGGGCAGGAGCAGAGGAGGAGTGGAGGATGGGATAGAAACATAGAGGAGGGGAGAGAGAGATGGGAGAGCGGAGGGAGACTCCACCAAATGTATATGGTGACCAACTGGAAAGCACAGCTGGATTGGGGGCCCTGAAAAAGTTGAGGGAGAGGGACCGGGATGGTTGTGGAGGCAGGCAAAATAAGCCCAGCTTATAAGCACTCACGAAAAATGTGGAGGATGCCGTCGGGCTATGGCGCGGTAGTAATGGTTATGGGAGTAGTTGCTTGTGGGGGGGGAGGGGGGGGGAGAGTCACATCTGCCCCTCCTGCAGACCGACCCGAACGAACACCTCATTACTTGTTTTTTGTCCTTTTATTTTTATGTGTTCGATATACCGATGATGTGTATGGGATATGTTCATTTCTATGTTCCCCTTCCCTCCATAATTGTATGTCTGTATTCCCAATCCCGTCACATGGCTATTGTTGTATGTTCTACTGTTATGGCTCTGTATGTTACAGAGCAATTTATATACTGTCCTATTGACATGCGAATTTCTAAAAAACACAAATAAAAACTGATTTAAAATAAATAACCACATCCTGTCCATTGGCCGTTCCTGAACTGCCGGACGGCAGCCTTATAGGAGCAGGATGGCATCTTTAGACGTCCCTCCCCTCCCCCCAATCGTGTGCGGCGCCCACACAAGTGGGGAAACCGTCAGAAATTTAAACAGCCAGCGATTTCTGTTTACATTCAAGCGATCGAGTGTCTCTAGAGACGCCGGATGGCTTGCAGGTGTGTGCCCCCCCTGCCGTCGCCACCGGTCCCGAGATCAGGTGTGCCCTGTGCAGCAGGGACTGGCACGGTGAATCTGTCAGTGGGGAACAAAGGGAGGTCAGTACACGCTCATCCTTTGATCTCTTATCGGTCCCTGAATGCAGGAAGTGATGCATATTACATCACTTCCTGCATTCAGTGTCACTCTCCCGCCACAGATGGCGGTCAGAAGCTGCTGAAGCAGATCTGTGCTTCATCAGCTTCTCTGGGGTTCCCTAGGTGACATTAGGGGTCTTAGAAACCCCTGATGTCTCCATAAAGAGGACCTGTCATGCGAATTGGCTATCACATAGGGGTTTCTCAGCCCCCCCATGTGATAGCAATAAAGTTAAGTATAAAAAAAAGGTTTTAAAAAAATTAAAGCATGAAAAAAATAAAGCATAAAAAGTCACAAGTAAAAAAAATCTAAAATAACCCAGTGCCTACGTGCAAAATCGATGATTCCGCCTATTGTGCCTCAGGTTACATATTACTGCAAACGTCGCAGTGAGCGCAATAATTTTAGGGCCATTAATTACTGATAACATCACATAGAACCGATCAGCGGCTCTATAGCCGCCGATCGGTTGTATGTTGTGATTTGTCCGCCCATCCCCCCCACTCCGCCCTGTCGCCCTTCTGGACCCTCACCTTCAATCCCGGGATCCCCTAGCCCATGTGCGGCCCGAGACCAGCTTGGGAGGGCGTCAGGAGGTAAGATGGGAGGGAGTTCAGCATCTTCCTCCTTGCATGATCTCCCTCCATGCTGTGAATGCGGTGGTGATGTGTAATACATCACTTCCGCATTCACCTGTCAGTCATCTGGCTGCTATAGCCAGAGAAAGAAGCTGATCTGTGTGTTTCATCAGCTTCTTTTGGGGTCCCCAGGTGACATTAGAGGTCCTAGCGGCCCCTAATGTCTCCATAAAGAGGACCTGTCAGTGTACCTGTGCTATAATATAGGGAGATTGTTATCCCCCTATGTAATAGCAATAACAATAAGTGTAAAAAAAAGTTACAAAAATTAAGTCACATATTAAAAAAAAGTGAAAAAAACGAACCCCCCCACCCCAACATTTACGCACATATAAACGTAAATATGCGTCAGATGCGCCAGCGCGCGAAAGCAACAATTGCACTACACAGGTTGCATATCGCTGCAAACATCGGAGTGAGGGCAATCATTTTAGGGCCATCAGTCACTGATAACACTAAACTGATGAGCGGTAAAAGCTTTTAAAGCGTCGCCTATGGCCAATTTTGGGTTTTGCGCACGCATGCAATTTTAAGGCTTGACATGTTTGGTGTCTTTGTACCCAACATGACCCCGTCTTTTATATTTTACCAAAAAAATGGGTAATAATAAATGTTTTATAATTTAATATAGGGGAAAATGTTTTTTTTGTGGTAATTTTTCCTTAATATAGTAAAAAATAAAAACCGCCAGTGGTGATTAAATACCACCAACTGAAAGCTCTGTGTCCCTAAAAAACTGTGCGATGGGCACGGGGCTCAGTAACACGATGGGCGTGGGGTTCAGTAACGCGATGGGCGCGGGGCTCAGTAACGCGATGGGCGCGGGGCTCAGTAACGCGATGGGTGCGGCCCCCTCATATAAGTATTGTCCTACCCCTCTGATGGCAGATACATTCTCAGTTTGGCTCCTGTGAATCACCCCTCCTTTGTCCAGCATAGGGTGGTGGAGCTCTGGTCACTTCTCACTCTGCTAGTGATTCCCCCCTCCACATCAGCTTACCTTCTCCTGGACTCCGTGTTCTGTGATCTTTCACAGGACATCAGTGTCCTGCAGTCCCACCAGCTCTGTCTGAGGTCGGCTGGTGATGGGGGCGGGGTCGCTCTGTGCTCTCTGTTGAATGCAGCTGTTGGAGCCGGTGTTCTATTAACTCTCCGACGGCCGAACACAATCAGGCTGAGCAGGACCCTGGGGTTGCCCCTGTCTGCCTGCATCTTGTGTCGGATTTTCAGCTGACTTGAAAAACGGGCACAAGACTTCAAACCCTTACTGTACGGGTGAATCCCGCACAGGTGGCAACCCTACATACAAACCTTGCCACACTATGCAAACCTTGCAGCAATATAGGAAGCTTGCTACAGAGAAATCTTGTGATATCCTCAGCAGATCAGAATCACAACACCACCGCACTGACAGCTTTTGGTGGGTCTTTCATGGCCGAGACTCTATTGGCAGGGTATTTTGCTAGGGCATTTTGCTGTGATATATCAATTCTGCTCCAAACTGAAAGCTTTATATGTAGCAGAGAATGCTGACACTCAGGTGGATGCTCGCAGAATGTAGAGCGGGTGTACAGGTAATAAAATGCGGCCTGTCAAGAGCACAGGCAGCTCCCTAATTAGACACATTTGGCGGCCACAAGGCCTTATGCAGCCACCTAATTTGCCGGATTACTTGACAATATATGTACAGTATGGACTCTGAGTGATTAAAAATATAGAAAACGGACTGAGATATGATGATATGGAGTTAGATAGAGTTAGATAGAGTAAGATTCTATCTACATATAGAGTTAGAGAGATAGGGAAACAGAGAAATATAGATTGAAAGAGAAACATAGAGTTAGAGCTTAAGATAGGGAAATATAAAGTACTGTAGGGCTGCAACTAATGATTTTTTTTACATATAGATATATAAAGCAGGAACCTTTAAAAAAACATTATATATATATATAACGGAAAATTGTATACTTACCTATCGCTAATTTTCCTTGCCTGATGCCAGTACATGGCAGCATACAATGGAGTATGGCTCCGCCCCCAGCCCAATCACAGGACCAGTTATACTATAAATTAAAGCCCGCCTCCCAAGGCCACCATTCTCGTAACAAGTACTCAATGTGAAAGCCATGGGAGGGACCTGTATGCTGTCATGGCAAGGTGAAGAGAGACCAAACCTATTAAGCTTGCAAAGTCTATGAAATTATTCCACACTGTAGAATATATGTGATGTTGAGTAGGTGCTACATTATTCAACAAACACTCTGACTGTAGATGAGTAATCCAGGAAAGGCAGACTTCACTTCCAACCTCCAAGCCACTTAAGGTAGTTCTGGATGTGTTTGGATGTAGCAACTGCTGTAGAAGGTCTGAATATTAAGGATGACTAGAAGATTCCGGGGTCAGAGACAACCAGAGAGGGAACCCTGGACAGATGGGCCACAAGCAAATGATTTCCATCACCGAACCTGGATAATTGTGGGTGCCATTTAGGAACCTGAATCCATTTGGACTGAGGAAACATATATGCAATAGAATATCCATTACTCCATTATCCATTTCTACTTCCTTAGAATGTTCTCTTGACAAGGAGTGTTTGCACTTTGTGCTCTTAGGGATTACCATCAGGATGAGATCTGGATAACT
>NW_017307062.1:113107-130131 GCF_000935625.1 Nanorana parkeri | reverse complement strand
TTGTATATAATTTATAAACCATCTTCTACAATGGTGTTTCTTTCACTATGGAGATGATTATGTAGTTCTGGGACCTGTGAGGACCTCTTCCAGCCCTAGCACACACATGCCATTCAAAGAATCAATTTCGAATAAGGTGATCTCAGCGCTCCTCGGAAAGTCACCCCAGACCAGGGCCGGAATGGCCATAGGGCAAACCGGGCACTTGCCCGCTGGGCCGGGCCGAACACAATCAACCTGATTGTGTTCGGGCTGGTCCGCTATGCCCGATGGCGGGCTCTGAGTGCTCTGTTTATCAGAAGCACAGAGCGGCCAGGCAGAGCACAGGAGATCCGCCTCCGTCACCAGCTGACAGATGGAGCCGCGAGAACTATGCAGGACCCGCGCTGTCCTGTGAAAAATCACAGAACGGAGTCCAGGAGGAGAAGGTGAGCTGACAGGGGGGAGGCGGAGGGGTGAATCACCAGCACAGTGAGAGGAGCTCCACGACCCCATGCTGGACAGGGGGGGAGGGGGGATAGGCACAGGAGCCAAACTTAGCGGCGACACAGGCAGGGCTGCCATCAGGGGGTATGGTTGATACTCATATGAGGGGCCCAAGCAGGCAAGTGGGGCCCGGGCCCCTTACATGCGTATCGGCCGTACAAGGGGTGGCATGGTAGAGGGAAGAAGTGGAGGCAGCTGGGCCCCAGCAGCACCGGACTGGTAGTAGAGGAGGCCGGGCCCGAGGTGGGCTCTGTGGAGTCTCAGGTGGGTCCTAAAACCAGCACGTCACTAATCCCTGCGTCCAGCCCGTCACTGATCCCTGCGTCCAGCCCATCACTGATCCCTGCGTCCATGCACTGTGTAATGCACTGCATACCTGTATACTGCACTACATACCTGTGTAATTTATTGCATTATACACAGGTATGCAGTCCATTACACAGGTGTGTAGTGCATTACACAGGTATGTAGTCCATTACACAGGTATGCTTGACGCTGCGCTGTGTCAGAGGGGACACAGAGCAGCACCCAGCAGGAAGGAGAGAAACCAGGGATGCACCGTTATTTCGGGTGAAAGATGGCCAAAGTTTTTCGGCGGCTGACATTTCGGTGCATCCATACTGCAGACCCCCACAACCCCCGACTCAGGGATGTGGAGATGTGGGGAAGAGGCCCTTGTCCCCATTGGTACACCCTCTCAATGCAGAGGACATGTGGCCTGGTATGGTGCAGGGAGCTCAATTGTTCCCCCCGCCCCTTTCCTGCCCTACCGGGCCTGTGCTCCGGTCATGGGTCTGGTAGGAATTTTAGGGGGGGCCCCACTTTTTTTGTTTGTTTGTTTTTTCTTTTGTCTAATGTCACTTTGCTGCCATGAAACTTCATCCGTAACAAATTTTCATACATACATACTATCACTAACGAAAATTCAGATTTTTTAAGTTGATGCTTAACACAATAAAACTTCATTCAGGGAAAGAAATTTGGATGCACCCAAAATGTTACGTTATCAGAAATCTGCATTCATTTGCATTCATTATTTCTGTCATTCGGAAATTTGGATGCATCCGAATGTACGGATTTTCAAAAATTCGTCCGAAAAGCGAATCTTTCCAAAATGAATCGCACATGTCTAGTCTGCATAGTATGAAAACCAGCACTGCACAAAAAAAGTCCAAGCATAATATTCTGGGTGGATTCCGCAAACGTGCGGAATCAACACGTATGTTAAAATTTGCGCATTTTCGTGCCGCACGGTTTTCCATGTGGAAAACGCAAACGCTATGTGTGAATGGAGCCTAAAGCTGCCTGACCAATGAAAGAGCAAGGTAGGAACTGCACACATGTAGTGGAGCTACAGGTAACAGAACAGCTACAACACTGATCCGTGATAATACTGACAATTGTCAGATATGCTGAAATTGTTCTCATCAGATTAACCTTGTTTTATAAAGCACAATCACATTTAAATATATGTTTATTTAGGAATAAAACTACTTGGACTAAAACTATTGATGCTAAAGTGTAAATGGCCTATGAAGAAAAGCAGATCAGTGTCATGTAAAAAAAAATTACACGGCACAAAAGCAAACTGATGCATATGTGGTAGCGCTGGACCGGTAGCAGTAGGAATCGGTTTTGATGTAAATCTGAAATAATGGGACAGTACTCCTTGAGGGCAGAACTTAGGATAACAGTACGTGTGTGGTGTATGGACCTTGTTGGGGTTCAAAGCTGCTGCCTCTCTGGTCAGAGGGATTGCTCAGCAGAAGATAAATTGAATGTGTAGTTGCAAACGCTTCTTTAAAAAAAATGGCCACCCCGCTTGAAGGTTCCTTTAGGTTGTTTACCTGAATAGAAATGTATTTCTCACAGAGGCTTGAGGGGAGTTTAACCCCTTGGTGACAGCTTCAGAAAAAAATGTTGTTCATGGGGACCGAAGCAATTTTAACATTTTTGCTATGTGTTTGTTTAACCATAATTTCCATCTTTCTCATTCATTGCACCTACACATGTTATATACCATTTTTTTTTAAAGGACAAAATGAGCTTTTATTTGATGTGGCATATTCATATATAATTTGTTTATATATATATATATATATATATATATATATATATATACACACACACACACATATATACATACTGTAGATATATATGTAGCGCTCACCCCCGAAGGAGCCGCTGAATGATCGGGTCTTCTGTTTCACCTCTGTGACACACCACAAGCAATGAACCCACAGCACACCAGCACACCTTTAAGGGTTTGATAACAGATTTACTGACAAACCTATATGATTAACTGCAAGAAAATAATAACATAAACAACCATAAAAGAATGGGTAACAGTAGGCTAAGATACTCTGCTACTCAGTAACTGCAGCTATTTGATGTCAGCCCAGAGTTAAGAGAGGCTAATTGTCTCTAAAGGCTTTACTCTGAATGGGGTGTATGTCCCTCTAAAGTCTCCCTTTAACAATGTCCGAACCTCCCTATACTACTGGCCAGTATTGTGTCCTAAGTTAGCCGGCGTTGGGGCCCTTACTGTAGTGCAGATATGAACAATAAACAGGGTGTCACTGCGGCCAAAGGCCTCTCACCACTCCTCAGATCAAATGGGAAGAGATGAAGTCTGCTGGCAGAAGCTGGACGTCCTCTCTCTCTCAAGTCGATTATGGCAAAGAGGTGCAGTCATCTGGGTCCCTTGTAAGAAGTTTTCACTCACTCAGGATACTGGCAGTCATCTCCCTCTGGCTGGCTGGATCACCCCAGTGGCTGGTTTGGCAGTGCGACTAGGCCTCGATGTCCTTGGCGGTAACCACGTCTGGCTACATATATATATATATAGTCACAGGGCTACATATATATAGATATATATACAATGCAAAAACTTTTTGAAAAACCCTAATATTTTTCACCGTTTTGGCCATAATAATCTGTACATAATTAGTGTAGCTAACAGAAAGTAATTCATAATAAATTCTTTTATTTGTCCTGATTTAGGGTGGATATGACCCGTAGCCAGCCGTATCAGCAAATTAACTTCCACAAACAATCAAATAAAATGGCTTATTATTCAGCAAATACAAGATTCGGCTCAGCGCCTGTATGCCAAGTCCCACCTCAGGGTTAGAGTCCCAGCCTCAGGGTTAGAGTCCCAGCCTGCTCACAAATGGTTCCAGTATGGGCACAAGTGTCCCAGCAGTGTCTCGGTAGACTGTATTCAACAGCTTAGCACGCATAGCCATGTGTCACCGACTGACTGGCTTCCTGTTCCCTTTTAACACACCCTCTGGCTGGTGGGGTAACCCTTTCATCACCAGAACTGGCTGTAGTCAGGGATGGAGGCTCTGTCCCACCCAAAATCTCTCTGAGCCTCTGGATTCCAGGACCCATGTATATTTAATTAATCTGGGAAGACTGCCTAGCAGTTTCCCTTACAAGTCCGACCCGGAACCCCTCACCCTGCTTGGCGCGAACCCTGAATACAAGGCGCCCTTAAAGGAACCACCACCTAAACAAGGGGGGGGATATATCGTCCATCCAGGACCCATTCCTGGCGTCCTGTACATATCCCCCCCCCCCATCTGCCTCAACGCGGAGGTGTCAGAGGCAATGTGGGACACCCTGCAATGGACCCTAGACAGGGTGTCTGCATTTTGGTGATATCTACCGTGTCTACCACAAATTTATATTCCTGTAGGGCTAAGAACCACCTGGTCACCCTAGCATTCGTGTTTTTATTCTGTCTCCAAGTCAGTGGAGCGTGGTCCGACACCAGGCGGAATTTCCTACCAAGGAGTAAGTATCACAGAGAATCTAGAGCCCACTTTATGGCCAAGCATTCTCTCTCTACTACTGCATAATTCTTCTCTGCAGCTGTTAACTTCCTACTGAGAAACACCACTGGGTGTTCCTCCCCACTGACTTCCTGAGATAGAACAGCTCCTAATCCTTCACTAGACACATCAATAAACTCCTTTGAAAAATCAGGAGCGAGCAAACAACACAGGATCTTGGCACAAGGCCGCTTTCAGCTCCAGAAAAGTTGTCCCAGCTTTTTTATGCCACTGAACCATAACCGACTTATTACCTTTTGTCAAGTTAGTCAGCGGAACAGCAATAGAGGCAAAGTTGGGAATGAACCGTCTTTAATAACCGACTATGCCCAGGAAGGATCGGACCTGTTTCTTAGTTACGGGGCGGGGACAAGCCTTGATGGCTTCTACCTTGTTCATTTGGGGTTTCACCAAACCTCTACCCACAACGTACCCCAGGTATTTGACCTCCTCCATCCCGATGGCACATTTCTCAGGGTTTACCGTAAATCCTGCTCGTCTCAGGGAGTCTAACACCGCCTGCACCCAGGGATGATGTGACTCCCAGTCCGTACTAAAAATGACTGTCATCTAAATAGACAGATGTGTATCTTTGATGAGGGCGGGTGTCCTATCCATCGCCCTTTGAAAAGTGGCCGGAGCAGAATGTAATCCGAACGGCATTCTCTTATATTGGAAGTGACCTTCCGGTGTGGAAAAGGCCGTTTTCTCCGTAGCCCCCTTAGTCAAAGGTATCTGCCAGTACCCTTTAGTGAGATCTAAGGTAGTAATATACCGGGCTGGTCCCAACCTTTCTGTCAGCTCGTCTACTGGGGCATCGGATATGGGTCAAACTTCGATACCTCATTGAGTTTTCTGAAATCATTACAGAACCGCAGAGTTCCATTGGGCTTAGGTACCAGCAAAATAGGGCTTGACCATTCACTCTGTGATTCCTCAATGACATCGAGTTCTAGCATTCCCTGAACTTCCTCAGACACCGCTTTCCGGTGAGCCTCAGGAATGCAGTATGGTCTTACACTCACCTTTTATTTGCGGCTCTGTCACGATGTCATGTTGAATTACGTGCGTAAGGCCTGGAGACTCTGAAAATATGTCTCTATTCCTCTACAAAAATTCCTTCACCTGCTGAGTCTGATGTTTTGACAGGGTGGCCGCAACTGGCACTTGTTTCTTTCCTGCAGGGGGCCCTGATGTAACTTCAGCTACCGCAACTACCTGCTCCCTGTCTTGCCAGTGTTTTAACAGGTTTACATGGTAGATCTGATAAGGCTTCCTCTTCCCCGGTTGATGTACTTTATAATTTACCTCACCAACCTTTTCTACCACCTCCAAGGGACCCTGCCATTTGGCCAGAAATTTACTTTCTACCGTGGGTATAAGGACAGATACCCGGTCCCCAATCTGGTACTGTCTGACCTTAGAAGACCGGTTATACACCCTCCTCTGAGCTTCTTATGCCTTCTGCAAATGCTCTTTCACCAAAGGCACTACCTTGGTGGTCCTCTCTCGCATTTGTGTGATGTGCTCAACTACCATTTTGTGTGGCAATGGCTCGCTTTCCCAGGTTTCTTTGACTAGGTCAATCAACCCCCTGAGCTCTTCGCCCGTATACCAACTCAAATGGGGAAAATCCTGTGGATGCTTGAGGTTCCTCTCGAATAACAAACATCAACGCTGGGAGTAAGCAGTCCCAGTCTTTGCCATCCTCTTGCACCAGCCTCATGAGCATGGATTTCAGTGTTTTATTAAACCTCTCAACCAGGCCATCCGTTTGTATGTGATAGACGGAAGTACGCAATTGTCTAATTTGAAACAATTTGCATAAGTCCGCCATCACCTTTGACATAAATGGGGTGCCCTGGTCCGTCAACAGGTCCTTAGGAAACCCTGTTCTTGAGAATACATTAAACAGCTCCCAGGCAATTGCTTTTGAGGTGGCCTTTCTCAGAGGGACCGCCTCTGGGCACCTTGTGGCGTAATCAAGTATGACAAGGATATACTGGTGACCGCGGGGCGATTTTACCAAGGGCCCCACTATATCCATTGCCACACGCTCGAATGGTACCTAAAATTTTTTCAGGGGCACCAAGGGATTCCTGAAATGGGATACTGGGGCAGTTAGCTGACAGGTGGGACAGGAAGCACAATATCTCTTTACCTCGGCAGTTATGCCTGGCCAGTAGAACCGATCTGTTACCCGTGCCTCTGTCTGGGGAACTAACAATTGTTCCAAAACCTCTCCCCGAACCTCGGTAACGCAATAAAGCAAATTATGGCTGACCGCAAAATGGGGGAATCTGGTTGCGGCCCATGCACTTGGGGTACTCCATTTATCACAGCAACTTGTTCCCTGGCATTCTTTAATGTGGGATACCGCATTTGGGCCACCCCAAATGCACCCCTTGACACCTCCAGGTCAGGATGCGCTGAGCTGGGGGACCCTTCCACATCCTCCTCCATAGCCATCATCTGCAATGGGAAAGATTCCTCCACATCATCCCCAATCATGACCTGCACAGGAGGAGTTCCCCCCCCCCCCCCCCCCGGGCCTTTTTTTTTGCGAGGCGCCCCCCCCCCCCCCTCAGGGGTCTCCTTGTCTTGTAGGTCATCTATGACTGGCACACTCTCATTAGTCCCTTCAAGAGTCTGCTCTCTCACTGTCCTGCGCTGCAGGAGAATTTCCAGGGTCAGTGTGTCCCACCAGTTCTTGACTTGCATGGTTCCACAGTTCAACAAAAAGAGGGCAGTTTTGTCCCACTATGATGTCATAAATGAGGTTCAGTACCACCCCGTGTATGCAAAGCACTTTAAGGGTTTTCTTTATTTTTACTGGACTTAGTCTCCCAGCCACCCAGCATGCACAAGAGTCACCATTCTACCTGAGTCCAGTAGAGCTCGGGCATGGAGATGGTTTACCCAGACCACATTCGAAGCACCCTTCCGTCATATCCAGGTGGGCAGCACAAACCTGAGCATAGTAGGACACCCTTTGTACGATTCATCATCATGAATATGGCCCCGAGCGTGACACCGCCAGCACAGCACATTTTCACTTTTCTGTGCTGGAGAAGAGCCCTGAGGAGCTGGGCTATATATTCCTGAATGCTGGTTCCAGGGCTTGCAGGGGGCTTGGCTTTCCAAGCTAACATGGGCCTCCGAGACTTGCTTTGTCCAAGTAGATCATCAACTACCGTGTGTTGCTCCACCGTCTCCACCATCTGGTCCATTGTCTGGGGATCCCCATGGCTGACCCAGCGCTGTAGTTCCTCTGGCAGAGCCCTCAGGTAACGGTCCATGATGACTCGTTCCACAACCTGAGGTGCAGTTAACTTTTCTGGCTGTAGCCATTTTGTGGCCAGTTGCATCAGGTCATGCATCTGGGACCGGGGTTACTGTCTGGCGCGATATCTCCAGCAGTGCATTCTGTGCACCCGAACCACAACAGTTACCCAAGGCCCGTCAAAATCTCCCCCTTCAGTTTGGCATAGTCCTTGGCATCTGTGGCTGGCAAATCAAAAAAGGCCTTTTGTGGCTCCCGGACAAGAATGGGGCAATGAGGCCAACCCCCTGATCTTGGGGCCATCCTTCTCTTTCTGCTGTGCGTTCGAAGGTGGTCAAGAAAGCTTCCACATCATCATGGGGGGTCAGTTTTTGCAAGAAATGGCTGGCCCGCACTGATACTGGGTTGCTAGGGGCCGCAGCCAACTGCTAGTTGCAGTACAGCTTCCTGCAACAGCGCCACCTGGGTTTTCATGGACTCCTGCTGTGCTCCCAGCTGTACTGTCTGGGACTGTTGGGCTTGCACCAGAAGGGCCAAAGTCTGTTCCTGGCGAGCCTGAGTTTCCTCATAGCGGGTCTGGGCTTGTATATTAGCCAGGGTTAACTGCTTACCCAGCTCCTCCATTACTCCTTCTGGGGATTTTAGAGCTTGTGCAGTTTAAACCCACGACATACAAAAGCATGCACTGTCTTTTTAAGCAGTCCAAACAATGGCTTTTCCGGCTAGGTGCCCGCATTCTCCACCAGTTGTAATATTCAGGGCGTATATGCTCAGGGGTAGTATTTTTTTCATGTGCAGCGGTAGTATTGTTTTTACATGCGCAGGGGTAGTAATTTTTTTTACATGCACAGGGGTAGTATTTTTTATATGCGCAGTGGTAGTATTTTTTTATATGTCCAGGGGTAATATTTTTTTTTTATATGTGCAGGGGTAGCTTTTTTTGTGTATGGGAGAGGAGTGTATTATTTTACATGTTATGGGGTAGTTTTTTTGTGTGTATGGGGGGAGTGTATTATTTTATATGTGCAGGCGTAGTTTTTTTCCCCCTGTGTACGGGGGAGTGTATTATTTTATATGTGCAGGGGTAGTTTTTTTATGTGTATGGGGGAGTGTATTAGGCTACATTCACACCTGTATGTTTAGGTACAATTAGGGATTCCTGCGTCAGGAACTTGCACTTTCCTACAGCAGGAATGCCTAATCTGGTGTTTAAAAGCGGCAGCTGTCACCCATTCAAGTTAATGATCAGGTGACAGCAGCTGCATGTAAACGCCTGCACACCGCAAGTAATGGTATGTGATTTGATTACACTTGGTTAGGAGTCAGTCACGCTCCTTGGACGCATCGATTGTGCAACCAGGGAGAGTGTTTTCTAACCGTATGTAATCATATCACTTACCATTACTTGCGATATGCAGGCATTTACATGCAGCAGCTGTCACCTGATCATTAACTTGAATAGGTGACAGCTGCCACTTGTAATTGTCAGATCAGGGACTCCTAGTGTAGGAAAACGCAAGTTCCTGATGCAGGAATCCCTTATTGCACCTAAATGTACAAATATGAATAGGGCCTTATTGTGTGTGTATTGGGGTCCGTAGTACCAAACCGGATATAATTATATTTTATTTTGATGTATGAAATTTGCCAAGCCGGCCACCATGCGAGAAAAAAAATTGTCGAGTGGCCCCCGAGTCAAATGAGTTTTTTGAGACCCCTGGTTTAGATACATGTTTCTATTGCTGAAAGAATGTTGCAGGTTTCTGATCGTTGTTGGAATGATCAGAAAACCTTTAGTGACATCTGATCCTGAAATGCTGCAGAAGGTTATTATTGGCTGTTCTTAAGTTTGAAGCAGCCTAATAATAACCAAAAATTAAATTTTCAAACAGTAATAGTGAGATTAATTCACAATGACTGCTTGATATAATTAAATAAAAATGTAAAAAATTTTTAAAAACAAATAGTGAAAAGTGTAAAAATAAATAAATGTAACAAATAAAAGTGGTATATTGAAATATATTGTATACTATCATTAATATAAAACTTAACCCATTACAACGAATCTGTAGCTGAGGTTAATTTTTGAGGTGAGTTCATTTTTATTTATTAAGCCTCCTTATGACGGTAATGTTCAAAGTATGTCACTGTCACTAAGTGTGACACTTAGTGAGTGACATTGCATGCCAGGTGACCAAGGGGAGGCTAGCCCACATGCAATTTTCAGGTAAAAAAAATAATTCAGGGGTTGTGGCCAAGCAATAGATCAGTAAAGACTATCGTTATCACAATCATTAATACGTTAAAGAGAAACAAGAAACACAATACTAGGCGGTTGTTCCAGCGGTATCTGGTTTAGGCACCAGATACTCACCAAACACAAGGTGCTTGGAAATGGGCAATGGTTCTCGGACAAGGAAGTAGCCAAGGGTCAGATTAGTATCGACCCAGCAGACCCCCATCCACTTCCATGCTAGGGACACCGGAACCCCAATTGCGGAAGGGAAAGGAGGCGGAACCCAGTTCACTTCTATCCTCTCGATGGTCCTAGGGATACCAAGGTTAATGGGGAGTTGCAATTGTACAAGGCTATACTCTTGAGCACCCATTCAATTGTGTGGCACACACTTAAAGAAAAATAATCGGCTCATTATATAGAACACAGGTTGATACATAGATTTCTCAGTATGGCTTGTATTTTTTTTTTTTATTCTTTATTTGTAGGGAAAAAGGGTGGGGTACATTGCAAAGAAGTACACGCAAAGGCCACATGGCCCCGCAGAAAATTAGAACAACAGACGGTGAGACTCATAATCTAAGCATGGTAACACATTGTAATATCAGGTCCGGTACCAACGTTTGTCCCCGCCCTTAAGGCATTTTTTAGGTTAATTAACGTAAAACCAACACTACAATCGAGGTGAGTGGTCAGGCCTAGCCCCACAATATGGGCTTCCAAGTCCACCACGATCACCCCTGAACCACACAAAAAAGACTGACAAAGACAAACACTGACACACAAAACGAAAGGAGGACAAAACTTAAGAGAAGAGGAAAGCAGAGTGTAGTACAATTCCCACTTCCTTGCGGCCCATGGTCGTCTCAACTCCCCAGTGTGTCTACGCCCATCCCATAGCGGGTGGCATAGACCGGTTATACCTCAATCTCCAGCATCTGCCCCACACACTGTTGCGAAAGCTGCCGAGCCCCTGAAGATCACCCAGGCCCCCCAGGTAGCTACATATCGGGACTGTGACTCCCGTACACTGGCGGTTAAATCCTCCATCAGTCTAATCTCCTCCACCTGTCACACCCACATGTCCACAGAAGGAGGGCGGGTTTGTCGCCACAAGACTGGTATGCAGGCTCTGGCTGCGTTCAGCAGGTGGATCAACAGCGATCGTTTATATGCTTTTCGGGAGAGCGGTGCCAGGTGGAGAAGATAGACCGACGGCGTGAAGGGCAGTTCATGTCCCGTGATCTCCGTTATCACAGCTGCAATGTCAGTCCAAAATGGCTGAACCTTTGGGCAATTCCAGAAGATATGTAGCAGGGAACCCTCTGCGGATTCGCAACGCCAGCACATTGGGGGACACCTCTGGGTACATGACATGGAGGGTCGCGGGCACCCTGTTGTTGCCTGAGGAGGTCAGGGCTCTCGCCAGTGGACGTTGCATCCCAGGAGGGAAACTGGGGTTCCCCACCACCGGTGTCAGGGGAGATGTGGGGGGAGTGAAACCCGGGGAGAGGAGTGTCTTCGCTACCGCTCCCATCGTGGCACGAACCAGCGGGTTCGATCACGAGGGCAGCGGCAGCGCTGGGGCTATCCAAGGTATTCCCCTCAGGGGCAATTGGCATCCCTCTTGTTCCAACCCCACCCACAATTTCAGGTCACTATGACAACACCAATCCAGCACCACCGACAGGTGCGCCGCTTTATAGTACAGCCCAGGGTCGGGGAAACTTAGACCACCCGTTTCTTTTTTTCTGGAAAGGATCTGGTGGCGCAAGTGAGCCCGCTTATTTGCGCACAGAAACCTCAAGAAGCTAGATCTCATCTGCTTAAGGAACACCGCGGGTACGGTAACGGGCAGCGTCTGAAAGAGGTAGAGCAACCGGGGTAGTATGGTCATCTTCAAGATGCTATTTCGACCCATCCATGTAAACGTGGGGCGGTCCCAATTCTGTAAGTCCCGGTCTATGCGTTTCTGTAAGGGTGGAAAATTTATGGAGTATGTCTGGCGAACGTCAGCAGGAATAGCTACCCCCAGATACTTGATATGTGCAGATGCCCATCTAAACAGGAAGGCTGTCTGGAGAGCACGTACCCTGGCGTCAGGAAGAGAGATATTCAGCGCCTCAGATTTGCTTAAGTTCAGCTTGAAGTTCGCCAAGCGGCCTTAACCTCCAGCTCCCGCATAACGTTGGGCAACGTTATCTCGGGGCGTGTGTCGTAGAGCAACAAGTCGTCCGCATAGGCCGCAACTTTGTGGTGCCCCGATGGCATCTCCAGGCCCTGGATGTCCGGTGAAGCCTGTATCCTCCTGAGGAGCGGCTCCAGAGTGAGGATAAATATAAGAGGCGACAACGGGCATCCTTGGCGCGTACCATTCGAAATAGAGAACGGTTCCGATAGGACCCCGTTTACTCTAACCCTCGCCGTGGGTGCAGTGTAGAGAGCAATGATCCAGCGCCTCATGTTGCTCCCCAGACCCACATGAGAAAGCGTCTCCCTCAAGAACGACCAATCGACCCTGTCAAAAGCTTTCTCCGCGTCCAAGGACAGCAGGAGAAGAGGTTCCGACAGGGAACGAGCTAGGAGTATCACATTGAGGGTCCTTATGGTGTTGTCCCTGGCCTCACGACCAGGGACAAAACCCACTTCATTACGGCCCACAAGGTCAGGCAGGAAGGGGAGCAAACGAGAGGCCAGGATGCGGGTGAAAATTTTGAGATCCACATTTAGTAAAGATATGGGCCTGTAGCTGGCACACTGCAGAGGGTCTTTTCCCTCTTTCGGGATAACCGTGACATGAGCTCTGAGAGAGTCACGGGGCATGGGTCTGTCCTCTAATATGGCGTTGAAAGCAGAGAGGAACTGAGCTCCCAGCTGCTCCCGGTAAAGCTTGTAGTACGGGAGGGTTAGCCCATCTGGGCCAGGGGCCTTACCGGGCTTCATGTCCCGTATAGCACAATCAAATTCAGCTTGGGATAGTGGGGCCTCTAACGCCTGACTATCGGATTCACAAAGACGTGGCGTTCCTGAGCAGGCCAGGTAATCCCTGATTTCTGATCCCCTCACCTCCTGGGCCAGGGGGTCGGGCGTAGCTCGTAGGTTGTACAGTTTAGTGAAGAATGAGTGGAAGTGTGCCGCTATGTCTGAGGACCGCAATACGACCGAGCCCAAACACGAATTGATGGACGGAATGAAGTTGCGAGATCTAGGGTCCCGCAGAGCGTAGGCGAGAATCCGACCTGCCTTGTTCCCATATTCATAGAACGAGCGGCGGGATCTGGCCAACTGGGCCTTCACTCTGTCCATCAGGAGCTCATGAAGTTCAGCTCTTGTTCTCACCAGGGATGCCAATGTGTCAGAGTCTAACGCTGCCTTGTGGCGCATTTCTAGTTCTCGGAGTTGGGCATACAGGGTGTCCACTCTCTGCTGTCGTGCACGCTTGTGTCTGGCTCCCAGCTTGATAAAGGTACCCCTGATCACACATTTGTGTGCTTCCCACAAAGTCAGGGGGTCCTGCGTAGGGGAGCTATTTTCCCGGAAGCAGCAGGTCAGGTCCGATTGGACCTCAGTCCAGGTCCTGCAACAGGGATTCGTTAAGACGCCAGGAGAGCGGAGGTCTATTCTCGCCCCTAACATCCAAGCTTATATGAACGGGAGAGTGGTCCGACAAGGTCGAGGTACCAATTGAGACCTCTGTCACCAGCGGGAGTGTTGCATGTTTCCCTAGGAAGAAGTCAATCCTAGAGTACGATTGGTGAGGGGCCGAGTAGTGTGTGTAATCCCTACCCGTAGGGTCGTCTATGCGCCAGGGGTCTATCAACTGTAAATCGTACATAGAGCGCTTGATGCGCCGCCTCTGGGCATGGGTGATAAGGGAGAGTCCCCTAGACGAATCCACGGATGGGTCGAGCACTAGATTAAAATCTCCTCCCAGTAACCATAGTCCCTCAGCAAAGGACAGCATGCGGGACCACACCAATTCCAAGAAGGCCGTCTGCCCTGAGTTAGGGGCATAGATCGCGGCGAAGGTCACTAGCCGCCAATGCACCGCCCCCTTGACTAGCAACAGTCTACCCTCTGGATCCGCATAGTGGTCAGCGTAGGTCCAGGGCAGGGATCTGGCCATCACCACGCTCACCCCCCTGGATTTCGAGTCAGGGGAGGGGGCATGGTAAGAAGTTGTGTACCTGTGGTTCCCCAGTTTTGGGATACGCCCTACCATGAAATGGGTCTCCTGTATGAAGGCTACCTGGGTTCTAGAGCGCCACAGCTGTGCTAGTAGGCCCGACTAGAAAAAAAACACTCGAAGGTGGGATCCTTCCTGACCTTCGAGTGGGAACACAACACGAACACAACACGGGTGTTCCCTGGGAATTATGTCCAACACGGAGAGGAAACACCCCACACTTGGGGAAAGAGGCTAAGCACAGCAGTAAAGAGTGACGCGGACCCGGGAGTGCTAAGGGGCAACAACAACCCAACCGCCCCCAGAGCTGTCTCCCGCTCCACGAAAGCCTCCATAATAAACATGAGCCCATCAACTCAAACCTCCAAAGAGGTCCCCCCAACCAACTGGCAACCAATGGACCCTCCATCTACATAAAGCTGTGCCCTACAGGGGGCTCAACTGACAGAGAGACCCATGAAGCTTCAACACGTACAAAAGGCTGCAGTAACCAAGCAATGGAACCCCCCTCCCACGCACCTCAGCCGATCGCATGGTCTGGCGTGGGCAGCCCCCCCTCCCGCACAACAACTGATCAGGTCCCTCCATCTGATCCAGCGGGACAGAGCTCCCCCCGCCACACCAGGCCCCACTTAAGCTCCATATCTCCAAGAGCATGCCCCTAAGAGAGCGGAGACACTCCTGACCACACATGTAATCCTGTAGGTGGGTACGGCCCCCACCAACTCAAAAAACACCTCATGACCCCTCACTTCCCTCTACCGGCACCTAGAGTACCTATAGTTCAAATGGCTCGCGCCCAATCCAGCAGAACCACCAGGAGGAGCTGGAAGGGAACAAGTGTGCTGGCATAATGAGGATGGAGCCACAAGAGCAGTCTATACACAGATAACTTTGTAATCCGGATGCTCCCAGGGTAGGAGGGAATCACAGGGGCAGCAAGTAGGCCATCGTAACGTTCGGACAGCAAGGGGCATGAGTCCCAAAACGTCGCACAGTCAGGGCCCCAACTTCTCATAGGGGAGGCCTAGACGTCTTCGGGCTTGTGGGGGTGGTAAAGGGCATATATCAAGGAAGGTGGTAGCCCCCCGATCGCTCAAATCTCCGGGTCAGAGGGGTGTCCACCCCGGGAAGCCCACGTGCTCGATCTGGGGCGGCTTCTACGGCGTCGAGGCGGCCTAGAGGGTCTGGCGTTGTTGGACGA
Organism: Nanorana parkeri; assembly: GCF_000935625.1. NCBI lineage: Eukaryota > Metazoa > Chordata > Amphibia > Anura > Dicroglossidae > Nanorana > Nanorana parkeri. The sequence continues at coordinate 114,897 of NW_017307062.1, read as the reverse complement.
CGGGGCCTCCGAAGGCGTCACCTCCAGCCAGTCTGGCAAGGACAGATCTGGGCAATCCAAGAAGACAGCTAGGTCTGGCCCCTGGCGGGGGTGCAGCAACCTGAAGAAACGGTCCCCTCTTCCGATCAGGACCGAAATGGGATAGCCCCAGCGATAAGGTATCCCCTTGGAGTGTAGGACATCCGTCAGGGGCTTCAGGAGCCTACGGCGGTATAAAGTCTGAGGGCACACGTCTGGCAGGATGAGCACATCCGCTCCATCAAAGTCGACCGTACCGTGGCGCCAGGCCTGGCGCAAGATTTCCTCCTTGATCCCAAAGAAGTGTATTCTGCATAGAACGCCTCTGGGCCTCCCGTTGGCTGCCTCTCTGGGACCCAGGGACCTGTGCACCCGGTCTATCTCAATAGGGTCAGTCGGGGCTTTCCCTAGCAGGGAATTGAAGATAGCAGTAACAGCACTCTTGAGGTCAGGGCCACATGTAGCCTCAGGGATCCCCCGCAGCCGCAGGTTATTACGGCGGTTGCGGTTCTCGGATTTGCAGCTGTAGCATGTGAGCCTTCTGTTGTAATAGTGAGGCTTCCAAAGTGGACACCCTGTCAGCCATGGAGCATTCAGACAGTTCTAAGGCCGATATGCATTGGTCATGCTTCTGGATGTCTGAGCGCACCTCTGCCAGGTCTGTGTGGAGTGTAGCTACAAGCTGGGCCATCATCTCCTGCATGTCAGCTCGGGTCGGGAGTGCTGCCAGCAGATCGTGGAGCCCCGCACCACTGGTCAGGTCTGCGGTACAGGGAGGAGGCGATTTCGGCCCCAGGTATGGAGAGGGCACCTCGGACATCTGTCCCGACATGGAGGAGGCCGGTGAGGAGGGCGGCTCGGAGATTGCCGCCATAGCTCGCCCGCGGGCCGCGCCTGGGAGCGGAGGCCGCAGAGGCCGCGGGGACCACCCTGCCGGCGAGTCAAACTCGAGCTCCCCGGTCTGGGCGCATACACTAGCCCCCGATAGCCGTGGGGAGATATAGGTGTCCATTCGGGCCTGCGAGCGGGGCTTGGCAGAGGAGCACGGGGTTTTAGGCTTCTTACCCGTTCTCCTCATGGGGTAGCCGGGTCGGGATTAGATTGATCTGCTGATAATAGCACCTCCGGTCCGCGGAGCTCTGCAGATCAGCGTCCGCTCGTCGCCATGCTCAGGCCAGGCCCCTGGCTTGTATTTTTAATAGAGATGTGAACAATCTTTACTCTAGTATCAATGTGAATGGTTCCCAGTCATATCTCTCCTGCTATACAGCGGACAAAAAGAAAAAAAGGAAAAATAAATGCTCATCTACCATCAATCCTAAAAGTCCCCCTATGACCACACCACACACACACTCACATATATAAGTATATATGTTATTTGCAACCCACATTACCCAATCTTGTGTTGGCAGTCAGAGTGAACTGCTAAGGTAAGTGACCTGTGTAACATATGTGTGGTTAACAAGATGGGGTTACCCATATTATATAGATTCATGTGCCAGGAAGTGTGCCATTAATGTATAATATAATTCAATTGCATATAGTTGTGCACAATAAATAGGCAGTGAGCCTCTAGAGTGAATTAATATAAATAATTAATATGTGGACTGTTATGAAAAGGGATTTGAATCATCATAATGTGCTACCTCTAGTACCTTAATATACATATGTGCCAGAGCGAATGCTAGAACACACGCCTTAAATCACCTCCGTACTCACCCTCATGCATAACCCCACCCTTTTTTTGGAATGTATAAACCTAATAAACTAAT